>NC_069368.1:84995180-85299020 GCF_021730395.1 Mercenaria mercenaria
CACCCCCTTTTCTTTTTGTTTTTCTAAAGTAGCGATATAGTTCTTTATGGAAATGTAAGTCTCTGAAAATCTGATATGCTAGAAAATGTCGAAAACCCGATTTAAAGTGAGTGACTTTTATATAAAATAAAGAACAGCCGGATTTAGTGGTGTCCAGCCTATTTATCGTGCGCGCGGAACAAACACGCTAATGCCACGGTCCCCATTTACAAGAAAAAAGTAAACATGTAAATGTTTGTTTTAATATAATTGCTAGGTATATATATACACCCACATTTGGTAATACAATAAATCATGGGGCCTCCGTGGCCGAGTGATTAAGGTCGTTGACTTCAAATCAGATGCCCCTTATCGATGTGAGTTCAAGCCTTACTCGGGGCGTTGAATTCTTCATGTGAGGAACTTCCAGCTGGCTTACGGAAGGTCGATGGTTTTACCTAGGTGCCCGCTCGTGATGAAATAATGCACGGAGGGGCACCTGGGGTCTTCCTTCACCATTAAAGCTGGAAAGTCCCCATATGATCTATCATGTGTCGGTGCGACGTTAAATCCAACAAAAATAAATCATATTGTTCTCATGTATACATACTGTAGAACCTGAATGTAAATAAAAACTGTTTGTCTGTTTATCTGTTGGTCTGTCTTCTATTTAAAAAGATCACAAGTTAATAGTTAAACGAAATCATACGTTGTAAATAACTGTCCTATAACCTTTTACTTATTTCGCAAAGTTCTGCCTAAATTTTCCTTTTCATTTTCCTTCAACTCTTCGTTTGTTCCTCTGTGCTTACATTGCATACTTATATGGCTAGAGGGACAAGCTGTAACCGTACTTTTTCTTTGATGTCATTCATTCCGTAAGCTTTAATGTGGCTATTTTTTTCTTTTACGTGGCTAAAGGGTCAACAGAGAGATCAGAAAGAGCAGCCGAAATCTAGTTCATAGTTACACGCAACAAACCGTGTGGCAGACATACAAAGTAATCTATATATAGATGTCACTGACCTTCATATTATGATCTTCACCTTAATCTAAATACCTCAACACCTTTTATCATAACCCCGGGGCATGTTTTGCTTTTTATTATGGGGGCAAGGGACAGTAAATTTGAAAACTCCACAACTCTGCGCTGATACCAGTGCGAAAAAAATCATAAAAAATCCAATTTCGACAAATTCAAGGCAATTATTAAGCGAATGTCTTGCATACACATAGCACTTCATTATGTGACATTTTCAGTCTGCCGATTCTGTTGCTTCTGTGATAAAAACGAGTAAAATGCAGGTTTCAGGACACTAAATTTTTACACAAAAATGGCCAAAAATGCACACCTTGCGCGACCTGTACCGTATTATTTGCAAATGACTGACCTGAAACACATGCATACTTTTAAAGCATGTGTCCAGGCGAAAATAATAGTGGGAAGAAAAGTGTCTCATGACCGTTTACTTTTTCCGCAAATTTGAGCTGAAGCCGGATGGATGGATGACTGTTTCCAATTCGTCTGACTTCCGTTACCTCAGGTAAAGTTTTAGACCCGGCCGTCTACATGAAGCTAGGAAAATCGATACATGCGCATATTTATTTTACACAATAATCACTCGTACGCAGGAATCCTTAGTTCTATACATATCATAAATAACCAGTTGAATATATATGCCTGTAAAGTGCATATGTCTATTTTATTTAAAAAACGTACCCGGGGCCAAATGCGAAACTGGCCCCTGCCACTTAAACGCAGCTTCTTGCTTGATTGAATGTAGGTACCTCTGGATAATATTTTAACATTCGACTCGCAAATTCATTAAGCTTACACTATATCGCGCGAGGATTTGTAAAGATACTTTAAATTCGTCATAGATAACACTTTGGCTATAAATGCTTATTTTGTAGTCTTCTATTTTCGCCTGAGAATCGTTTGGAAAAAATATTTTCCGTTGTAAAATATTTGTAGTACTACTTTTCAAAAAAATATATACGCAATACAAGCTATTTACTTTAAGTTGCATTACTAAAATATTTAAAATACGTTTGTACTGTATACGGAAAACGTTTTATCGGTCTTTTCTATTTGAAAATTACACTGCTGACGTATCATGTTAATAAATAAAATGACTATATTTCATAACATATAATGTACTTTGCAAGTAATAGTTACTTGATAATCAGCTTTGCTATACATTGTGAATTATAATATCTGTTTCTTTCCGTATAACCAAACTAGTCTGTTATATCCATATAGATTATAGCTGTTTCTTCTTAAATAAAAATACGATATAACCACTGTCTCGTATTTTGAAGACTCACACAATTATATATATATAAATTTTTAGCCATATGCAATAAAGAATTGATATAATGCAACATTTTAAGTAAATTGTTTTCGGAGCGCCTGAGACAGCCGTAGAAAGCAGAGAACTTTATTACCAATCAATATTTGTTTGCATGTTTATCGCTTATTAACTCCTTTTTATTAGTGGACTAGAGGTGATCATGTAATTTATTACAGCGGAAGCACTATCAGCATTTACCCCAGTAATGGTGAAACAATCTATGTAGCAAGATTCTGTTCTTGCTGATTTAAATGTGCCAGTAAATCTAAAATCTTCTCTGTTTCTGTCAGTATTGTATTTCATAATCACTAAAATTATCAATCTTCCTTTAAAATATTTGAATTTTTTTTATTGCCATGGCAAACTTACTATGGTAAAATTTTGCCATGGCAGAATCTTGCCATGGCAAAGTTGCCATGGCAGAACCTTGCCATGGCAAAATTGCCATGGCAGAACCTTGCCATGGCAAAATTGCCATGGCAGAATCTTGCCATGGCAAAATTGCCATGGCCAATTTTTGCCATGGCAAAATAAAAAAAAACTGAGTTATCGATATGAAACAACATATTTCTACCAATACATTCGTTTGGAAATAGTTAAAATCACTTTTTAAGAAAAATGAAAAAAAAGTTGCCATGGCAATATTATAGGTGGCGCCACTGTCAACATGTGGATGTGAAAACCAAAGTAGATTATTTAATCGAGGAATAATTACAATTGTTTACTCTTCTACATGGAATTTATAAGGTAAGTAGATTACATGCCATTTTGTTGTGTTAAAAATCTAGAAGAGTATTCATTTGATTCTCTTTCAAGGGAAATCGAGCAGAATTATTGACACTCAAGTATCGATATCACAACGGTACAACACTCACAATAATTTGCAGCAGAAAATAAAAAATCTACTGACACAGTGTTTACATTTTGCATTATATTTCTGATTCAACCTGATGAAAGGTGTATACTCATTGAAAACATGTACTGTTACAGTGGTTTTGAAATTAATGAAGCAGTAATTTGACAAATACAAGCAATGAGATATTGTTCATTGATTATTAAAATATGGAATATTTTTCTAGTGTCCTTCACAAATGAGACAAATCCTTCAGATATAAAAGAATGCTTCAAGGTCAACAGAATATGATTGAAATTGTAAAGGCTAGTAATGTAGTTTCTTATTATCATTTATAATTATTGTGATGTTTTGCACTAATCAGTCATTCAGTGTTTGTTTTTTATTATATTTCAGATCTAATAGTATGAATTGAGATGATTATTTAGTTGCCTTCAACTGGTCAGTGGTCAAAAGGTATGTCTACTTTTCAGCTTGTCTTGCATACATTAATATACCTGTCAACATGCCCAACACACGTAAATGAGGAGTATTATATTACAGTTCAATTAATACTGTGATTTGACTCTTAAGAGCTGATCAATCTGACGAAAATACTTGATCTTCTAAACGAAGATCTGAGAACGACCCATTCACATTCGTCTTCTGTATATTTTGGATTTCCAATATTGCTATTTTTAATTTTGCAAATCTATTTTTGTTTCCACCAATCAGACAACTTGTTCGAATGTCAAAGATTAAGAAAAATTTGCAGTTAATCCAGGGCTCGAACCCGGGACCTCTCGCTTACAGAGTAAGTGCCCTACCGACTGAGCTAACCGGCTATCTGACATCTTTCGACATAAACATTGTTGATATCAAAAACCAAGGCTTTTTAAAGCTTGCAGAATGTTGTAAGTTGATTGTCTAGCGGAAGGGTTGTCAGAACGAGGCCATCAATAGCTCGTTGTCAGATCCTATGCGTAGCGTAATGGGAGATGTACTTTAGTCAGATTGAGAGCTGATAACTGTATTTTTGCTTCTGTATCAGAATCTTTGCAAACAGAGAACACATTTTGTGAATGATCTTATATCATAAGATTTACTAATATTAACCATTACATTTTTCTTTTCATAAATACAGGTGTTGCAATGGATTCGGAGGTGGTCATGAGGAGTTGTTGTGATGGCAGAAGAATGATCATTTAGCATTTTGCACAAGGCGTGTACCAGTGGTCCAGTTAAACAGAGATTACAAACAATTAAAACTAATATCTGATAATACATCTACTTGGTTGATGAAAGTAATTCAAAGTATCATTTGGACAGACCTGATGAGTTAACAAATATTTGAAAGTATACGAGGAACATTTTACACACCTTCAATATTAGTATGTTGTATAGTAGATATAATAAACAATTAAAGTTGAAAAACTCAACTGGTTTTCACTTGATATACAAAGACATAGATTAGCATGTTTAGATTTGCCACTGAACACGTGTTTCCATTCCATCAATACTTCCAGTGGTTAAAGTATTCTGATCAAATCTATTTATTTCCGGTTGAGCTAATGTTTCTGCAACTTCAAAAAAGAAGATTTGTTGTGTAACAATGCAAATAATGAGTAGATATTAATATAAAAAATGTAGGCTAAAGCACGACATATAAGATATCCAAATAGCATCAACTATGATTATTTCTTGAACTTGCTTCCTGATCAACACCTCTTGTCTCCAAATGATAATAACACTTTGTTACCAATTTGAATGATTTTCTTTAACTCGTGGTAACCGAAGTAACAGGTGATTTTCAGATTCAGTATTTACAAATTCATATGAAACCTAGGGATCAACCGACTGTGCTTTAATTGAGACATACATGTATGGCTCGTCACTCGACATATAAGACATCAATTGATAACAGGCATTATTTGAGTCATTCAGTGATGTCACTCTTGAAAGTGAGTCATCCATGGATGTCAACCTTGTAAGTGAGTTATCCTTGGATGACACGGCTACAGAGTCATCCGTGGATGGCTCGTTTACAGAAGTGAGTCATCCGTGGATGTCAACCTTGTTAGTGAGTCATCCGTGGATAACACGGCTATATAGTCATTTATGGATGGCTCGTTTACAGAAGTAAGTCATCCATGGATGTCTCAGTTTGACGGAAAGTGAGTCATGCAGTCATGCCTCATCTCTGAAAGTGAGTCATGCAGGCATGGCTCAACTCTGAAAGTGAGTCATGCAGGCATGGCTCAACTCAAAAAGTGAGTCATGCAGGCATGGCTCATATATGAATTTATTAATGGTAAAAAGAAACAAATACAACGGTATGTATATTTTCCTTTGTTTGACAAGCGTGGATAAAATATATACATGACGTCACAGAAAAAAAAACATATTTGAAACCGCCCGTTTTCTTATTTAAAAACCATATTCTGACTTCAGATAATTTCCTGTTTTAGAATGATTGCCTTGATGAAATCTAGGTCAAGTTTGAATATGGGTAATCTGGGGTCAAAAAGTAGGTCAATAGGTCAAATCAAGAAAAATATTGTGTCTGCGATAGGGCTGTATTTTCCAATTGATCTTAATGGAATTTTGTCAGAATGATTGCCTTGATAAAGTCTAGGTCAAATTTGAATATGGGTCATCTGGAGTCAAAAACTAGGTCACTAGGTCATATCTAAGAAAATACTTGTTTAAACTCAAGAGACAAGATTTTAAGTCTAATCTTAATGCAAATTGGCCATTTTGGCCCTCTTGTATTATGACCGACCCACAAGCTGTCCATAGATACATAACTTCAGATTTTTGGTTTCAATTGTTTCTTTAACTATTGACTTTAGCCCAGCATTTAGTGTTGACATATAGCCTGATCAATAGCACGAAGCGTTTACCGGTGATCTATAGAAGAGGACATACAATATGGATATTATTATTTTGCTGTACATAACTACATAGCATTAACATATAAGTATTTCGACAAATATACAAGTTGTCACTGGTGCATAGATATGTTTCTTTCTAGCAAGTCATTGTGTTTTATAACATACCACAGAACACGTTCTTGATATCCCTGTTAATGAGTGAATATACCTTGGTATATAAATCAAAATCCTATTGACCAAAGATTTATGTAAGGAGCCATTCAATGATATTTTATGTTGCAGTTGGCCAATATATCACATGTCATGGTTCAAATGAGTCAGCAGAGGTCTTGGCGTCAAGGGTAATGTTTCTGCTAGACGATGACGTTAACACGTGCATGTCTCTACCGACAAATGACTCGACCGACACAGCAAAATATTTCAGGGCAAATTTTGACACCTCGGTACTCGGCGCTGACGGCAACTCGTCTTTCAATCTAAAACTTACAGGAAACTGATTATATTGCAATAGACCAGCTTGACCACAAGTCATTTTTGTAAGCTTAATATAAAAAGCGCATAGAGCTACATGTACGACGTTTATTGTACACTAGTATACATGGGCGGCGGTCAAGTTGAAATAAATCATTTCATGTTAAACTGCAAGTACTCATAATGCGTTAAACGGTCTCACATTTAGCTGCTTGGTATCATGTTTTGTTGAATGATTTCATATTATGGTGCATCGCAACAAGTTATCTAATGAATGGAAAGAAGTGTTTTATTAAATGATCTCAAAATACATTGCGCTGAGTGCAAAAATATTGGACAAGGTGGAGTTTTAGACTAGACGGCGTTGAAATGCACTGCACTGACTGACTTGTTTAGGAACGGATTGTATATATACTAATTTTGGCGGTTACGCCGCCCACAAGTATGTCATTTTACCTATTCTATTAATCAACATTAATATTACAACATACTTGAGTGCTCATCAAAAGTTAATATTTTGGCAAGTGAATGTCTTCAGTGTCTTATTACAGTAGTTACTAGTTCTGATAAAATGCATCCAGCAGAGCAGAACAGATTATTAATTTTTTTTTCTATTGAGTACTAAACCACTGGTTCGATGACTGCCTGGGATCACGAGCATCAAGAGAGCTTGATCGGTTGATGCTGCTAATTAAGTTGATTCACTCGATTGACGTCTTCCGTTCATCTTTTAAAAATAGATCATGTATCCAAAAGACTCGATAAGGCTGATAGGGAATCGAAAGAAATGTATCGCCTTGAATGAAAACGCCGGACCCGAGAAGACATTCAAATACGAGTGCGCATGACATTGGTTTTGTTCTCTACCACAAAATTTCACAGGAGATGCCTATGACCTTTGTGACGTAAAGATTGTGCCGTGAACAGTCAGCATCAAGCAGAACGACATCTAATAGAATCAACAAGCACTTTTTTCCACTGTCTTAACTTTTTGTGGAACTTCCATAGAGAACTATGTGTGCAGATTTATTAAACCAAAACGTAAAAGTCGTCCTTTTTATTTCAAAACAATAAGTTCTTTCTGTTCGTGGGTGGTATGTAATTAGACAGCTGTGAACACATTACGTAATTGTGACGTTCCAGGTTATTCTAATACTTGCAATTCTTTTCAAAAATAAGGTATGTTATTTTCTGTAAACTAGCTGACCATGTTTTTTGTATGATTTGTACTGTATGGAAGAAAGAGCATTTATGATATTTATCATAACATCAAACGAATAATAACATTATCAGTCAAAACAACCTGGTAAAGGCAAGCATCGCCAATCTAGCTATCTTCACCAGTACAGCTGACAAAATAAATTGACTTAAAAGCATTTCTACGAAATTTTGAAAGTTATACATTAGAGTTTGCATATTAAAGACGCACACATAAGAAATTTTACTTCTGCAATCCTGCATAAATGTTCTGCTGCCGTGATGGAAACAGTTATTAAGATGTTTATTTTTATTATTATTATTAAAATAACAAAGCTTAAATTGCTATCCCTATGCTTTATTGGAAAGCGTTTTAGTGTGCTTGAGCTTAGAGCGTGAACTTTGTATTATGAGTATTTTTTTTCAATTGCTCCAAGTTTTTTTCCAGTATTCTCAATTTTTCCAGTTTTCCCAAGTATTTTTTTTTTTTAAGTTAGAAGTTTTATTATAGCTTAGATTTAACCAGTAAAGAATGTCACCTGAAAATGCTCATAATGTTATCAGTGTGTTTTTGTTATTGTTCAATCCACCATTACTGTAACAAGGTGTCTCTTTGGTTTTAACAATATTTCATGTCATGTTTTGTAGATCTTATGATGCATTAATACAAGTACAAGCATTTAAGTTTATTTTAAATTTATGTTACACAGTATTTCAAATAACTATAAAGATGGTAATAGGAGTTTGTTTGTTGGTTGTTTTTAATACGAAGGTTTAAAAATGATATGCATTTTCTTTACTTATTATGTAAAAATGTCGGTCAGTTTTGACTTTTAACTCAATGTGTTACGATTTATTTGTTGATGAATTTTATAAATCATTCATGATACCCCTGTTAGCTTAAACAAAAAAATTCTTTTAACAATTTTCGTTCAATTTCGAAAAAAAGATATCGGCTAGAATTTACGAAAGAAAAATATCTTTTTATTACCATAATATTGACATTGGTTATAATATTTTTAAAATTAAAAATGATCCTTTTACTACTTATGGAAAACATTACACCTAATATCTGAATCTGGCAACGGGCCAGAAGTAACGCTTATGTACGGTGTTCTATTAAGGCCATCGTTGTTTCGTCCCTGATGTCTGTAGCCTAAAAAACAGTCTGATTGGAATTCTAATCGCCTTTTTAGGATAATCGTATTTTTAGTCATTTTGCTTGAAAGTTTACACTCGCGAAATGTGAGAATATTGCAATATATTTCTGTTTACATTTGTGCATGTTTGAAACAATGCCTGAGAAAAAGGAAATCCGAACGTTAATGTGTTAATGCCTAGGATAGTGCTTCATGTATGTAATTCCAATTTTACAGCTTATTCTAGCAGATATTTTACTGCACGTGAAAATGCGGTTGATGCTTAAACTATTGCTATTACAAATGCATGTGTTTATTTAGAATAATAATTTCCAGCTGTTTCAATGTGAGGGAATGTGGTTTGATTTTCTTCAATAGAATGTTCTAATGAACTTTTTCATAAGCCATTGCTAATGTGAAAGTGTGAGGCTTGTTTATATCTCAGTAAAAGAGAAAGACAACATTGTTTAATTGCGCAAACATGTGTGAACGTTTCTTTAAACCACTAAAGTGAAAGAATTTTCAAGATCAGCCAATCAAAAAGAAAATTATAAACATTAACAAAATGACAAAATAGCAAATTAGTATCAGTTAAATTGTCAAAAAATAAGTTTCGTAACCTTTGGGTACTGGTTCTAGTTCTTTAAAGTGGAAAAGAGCACTGTCGTTGATGGTCACGTGATCAAGTAACATAAAGATTGTATACTTTCACAATGAAGGAAAGTCCGTGCTCGACCTATATGACAAGCTGTTAAAGCAGATTATTCTGATTTTGGTAAAAAAAAAATAGATTAGTTCGGACAATTCTACAATTCATCATATTTTTTATTCACTAAGCGCTTTAAACATGCTACATTTTCAATGGAGGTTGTTTATTTTTAGTAAGATATTTATATCCTGGTTGTCCAACTAAAATAGTGATATTTTGTAATAAGACCTTAAAAAGATTGTTTGTTTCCGGTAATATGCTAAAAATAGGATAGGCAGGTCGGTAATTTTTTAATTTTTCTGTTTTATTAAATGAGATATTCGGAAATTATCTTTATGTCAAAGAAATGGATACAAATAAGGGGTATAAGCCTTTGAAGCATCAGTCAGGTGATTCCTGACATCACTAATCATGTTTAAAGCATGAAAAGTGCAGTTTTGCGATTTTTTCATAAAAAAAGTTGAAAAACAATATCTCCAGGGCAATAAAATCATTTTTGGTTGGGCTAAAATTGAAGGCAGGTCAGGAAACCGGAAACAAACATTTATTAGGCCTAAGTTTAAATTTGATATACATGCGTTGCCCAAGGAGTGACATAGGTATACAATTTTTTGTATTATATTTGTTAAACATTTGCTTTAACGACTACATACTTAACTAAATTCGTTAGAAATGCAAGATTGAGATGCTGTTATCACATCCATTTGCCTGTTTTGGTTGTGCAACTAAATCAGTTCAGAAGCTGTATATGTTGTTTTAAAACTTGCACTTTTGGTTAAAAATTTTCGAAATATCCTGGTATCTACCAAATACAAATGTAACACTAGATATTAAATTGAGATAAAAGAAATCCTAACCTGTTAAAGTGCTTTCATATTAAAGGGGACTAATTGCACATCTTTATAAAATCACTTAATGGGGGTCTAATTATTATGTAATTGGAATTATTTTTCCTGAAAACAAATCTCTAGCAGACATATTGAAAGTGAAAATTGGCACAACGTGTTTCTTAATAGAAAAAAATGATATGCTATTGATAACTTCAAAGCTTGTTTATTAAAAATTGCCGCTTTTACTTATGTTTGTTTTCTTCTTTCTGTTTGTTTTGGGTTTACCATCTACCTTTTAACAGTATTTCGGTAATGTAACAACGGGTTGGTAACCTTTTCAGTGTTCAGCACTAACCTGTTCTCTGCAAGTAACTGCCAACCTTTCCACGTGTATCAGGGTTGGAGGACAACGTGAATGTTTTTTTTATCAAATCGCAAAGGTGAGCATACGCCTCGCCCGGAAATCGAACTTACGGCCCTGCGATCCATAAATCTGCGCTCTCCATATTGAGCTAAACGTGCAGGTCGCACATTTTTTGTTTTCTGCATCTTTGTAGTGACGTCATGTTTAATCAGTCACAAAAATAATTCTTTTCCAAACTGGAGGACAGTTATAACATGCAACTGCGAAACAATCAAATTGAACTCCGGTTTGTCGAGGTATTTTAACAAAAATGAAACAGACTTCTTAACAGCTACTTAATTTATGTCCATTGTATATACTATCTTGTCAAAGTGACGTAATATCTTGACAAACGATTACCTATTTTCAAAAAGGAACAAGCTATCATGTCTAGTGAGTATAATATCTTGTTAGATTGACATGCTATTTTGTTAAACAATAATCTTTTTTTTCTCTATGTAATATGCTATCTTGCATCTTGCTATGATCGTTCAACAAAATAGTACGTCACTCTGCCAAGATAGATATTCGTGTGAGAAAGATAACATGTTTGTGCAACTCCTTTTGGGACTGCCAATGCCCGAGATAACTCCCGGCGTGGCACCTGCCATTTGACACCTTTGCTTAACTTTCATCGATCAAGTGTATAAATGCATATTTGCTATGTATTAAAGCTATAGTTCCTTGTGGCTGTTATATTGAACTTTTAACTACTATTTCAACTATGCTACATAGTATTTGACCGGTAAACGGCCGAGTGGCCTTAACACTATGTGTGGACTTCGTGTGTTTCCGCGTTTCAGTACAAGATGATTATTAATTTGAAACGAAGTAAATTTAGTTTCCTTCTTGGATAACAACACGTAGCATAAATCATCTGTAAGCAATTCGTCCATTTAAGGAAGCGCTGCTAACGTGCTTTCCACCAATAACTATACACCATTGATTCTCGAAATCAAATACATCCACTTTTATTTATTCAGTGCACACATTGCAACATGTTGAAAACCAGTTTCTGGGACTATATAATTGCGTCTCACCGTCCGTCCGTCATTCCATCCGTCCGTCCGAGTCCACATTTGACTATTTAAAAGACTATAGAAACAATAGGTAACTGTACTGTTTCTTTGATGTCATTCATTCCGTAAAGCTTTTATGTGGCTTTTTTTACGTGGCTAAAAGAACAATAGAGAGGACAAAAGAGCAGTCACAAAAATACCCACATTTGGAACTTCCGTCTTTCCGTCCGTCCGCAAGTTCGTGTCCGGTCCATAACTGTCTTTCATCAAGGGATTTTGATAGTACTTGGAACTAAGTTTAATGTTCCCCATAACCAGACGACATGTCATGTACAAAACCCGAACCCTAGCTCAAAGGTCAAGGTCACACTTGGAGGTCAACGGTGAACATTATTTTTTCCTGTGCGTTTTGTAACTTAACAATCCCAAAAGGGACTTTAATAGGGAATCGATCCTGGGATCGAATCCCACTACGGTAACATACGAGGTAATCCAAACAACACATACTATCCAAATAAAAAAATATGGAGTTCCGGTTTAGACCATGGGCGTGCGACAACCCCGATGAAATTCGGGATATCACGTTCTTCGTTAATGTTAATAAGCGTCCGTCAGATCAGTAGGCCAAACGCAATATGGCACAATAAGATGTCTGCGACACGAAAGAATATTCAAAGTAAGCTGTTAATTTTGTTGCATCACAAGCTAAACAGCCGGTAACGTGACTACACTGATATAATTTGTGATACAAACATGCTTTATTCATTACTGAGTAGAATTTTTAAACGGCGACATTTTGAACATTTTTATCTTTAAACTGATTTACAGTGAGAGTAGATACAGTTACACTGGCGCCGACATTTTGAAAATTTGAGAAAACAAAAACTTAAACTTTCTCCGACGAGTTCTTCGGCTCAGGGAATGAGAGAATAGATTCAACTTTGTGTCGCTTTTCAGTTCGTATTTTAATTCCTTTCCGGTACTTTAATTTCATGGAACTTCTCTGTTACTCACTAAGCCTATATTGAATTTTTAAAATTAAGAAATCCGTGATTTTACTTGCAGGCATGACTGATTAATGGTATTATTTTACTTTTATATAAAATATGGACGGCACTCCAGTACAGCATGTGCATGGTTGGACCTGTTTACATTTTTAGAAACGTGAGTATCTAACTTTCCATTGTACAATAATAATGTAAACAAACATCCCACCAATAAAAAGCATAGAAATTCCTTCTTTCTAATGTTTTATTTATTCATAAATTTGAAATGGGCCTTTTAGATTACTATTTCTTAAGGCTCACTGCATACATAGTAATTAAGTTGAGCTAATGATTCTGCCCATAAGCTGCGCTCAGCCTAAAAATAGGGAATCGGATCGGCTTATAGTAAAAAATATAGATTTTAAAAGGTGTTTTTCATGTTCTCAGAATTTTGCATATACTGCATTTTTTTTTTTCATGACTGGACACAAATTTGACCTCGTTAATCACCTTTTCTATAAGAAATTATTTAAACCGGTAATTTCGCACATCTAATTTAAAAATAGGTCAGTGAGTCCCAGGAATATACATGCTTTTACCCGTAACCATGAATGCACATTGTTCGAAACTAGAGGTAGTTCAATAGCCAATGACTACAGAATTTCAGCTCGTGCTACTGATTTGCCGCAGATACAACCTCGACCAGGCTGGCATTTATTTCCTAATGTGATTGAAAAAGCATGCTAGTTAAATGCGTAAATCATGGTGATTTAATATGATTTCCAGTTATAAAACTTATTTATTTTATTTTTTTTCAAGAATGCATCGCACAATGTACAGGTTGAGGAACACGTATTGATTTATTGAGACTGTACGAGCATGCTCGATTAGTTGGTCAGAATTATGAAGAAATTCAATTCAAACTGTTCCATAAATGCAAGAGTTTAAGAGTTAGTCGGAACAATAATCATGCAGAAGATGTAATTACTTTCACAAATCACAGGGCTCAAATTTTGCACTCGCTAAATGCAAGTCGGTTTCATGGAATGCGAGTTAAGATAAAAATTTCACACAATTTATTTTGCAAATACAAATAATAGTCAAAATTGTTGCGGTTTTTGTAAATGTTTGTAGATTTCATTTGAGGACAATTAAGGCAGTGACAGTGTTTTCCCCAAGTGCAGATAACAGAAAACACAACATTTTTTGTTATTTAGCCAATATTTGTTGAATGGATTACTGATTATAAAGAGATGTAGAGGTCTATCTGATAATTAAATCTAGAACGCAGGCTACGTTTACTACTTCGTACATAAGGTTGAATCGGTACTTATAATATTAGGTACGAAAATTTGCCTTGCCGTAGTTTCAGCCAGTATAGTTAAGTTACGCCATCAATAATGCGTTCCGAATTACTTTGAGGGTCATTTTGAGCTATAACGCACAAAATTGTACGCCTAGGAAAACCGTGCAAACAATATTGATGTTCTAGCATGATTGTTTAGGATATTCTAACATTTTTAATTGAAAGTCTAAATTTGCAAGTAGATTTCAGATTTAGCAACAAGAAAAAAAAGCTACGTGCTAAAATTTGCAATTGGTCAAAAAAGTTAAATTTGAGCTCTGCAAATGCAAACCGAAGCCGCTCACATTACTTGTTGTTCCGATGCATTCAATTCCTGTTCTCCTAGGAATCCCCAGTCGAGCATGTCCTAAACAATATGATGAAGTATTTTGAGGGTATTAGCTAGACCAGTTGTTTTATGGTGCAAAATTGAGATATTTTATGGTGCTTTAAGTTCAGGCAAGTGAAATTGGTGTCAGGCTTGGAAAATTTGGTTGCGAGAATGGGTTATATACCGCATGTTTAGTGTTCAACCCGTTTACAGTTGGACACTACGCTTCCCTCTTTGATTGCGTCTGACGGAAGAGGGGGAGGACTCTATGATAAGCAGTTTTTTAAATCCTACCAGGACTGAACTGTTTTGATATTTGTCTTCTGGCCTGTTTCGTCGGGCCCTTAAGGGTGTTTCTCTTGTTGCTCTGTCTTCTGAAAAGGCATTGAGTACATACGTTTTTGGTTCTTAAGGTTTGTTTTTTATATATTTATACACGAGCATTTTTGTGTTTTACATGCCATGCCTTTTTGTTTCCATTACGTGTGTAAGAGATTCACCTGGAGGGGATTACTTTTATTTACACTGTCCCATGTCTTTGGAACATGGTGGGGGTAAGAGTGAGGTTAGGTGCACCATAAACCGGTTTAAGCTCCCCAGTGGTGTTTTTGCCACTGACCGTTCCAAGGCGGTGCCCCACTGTGTTCCTTTGTTTGTTCGTTTCGTCTTACGTGTTGGCTTTGTGTGTGTGTGTGTGTGTGTGTGTGTGTGTGTGTGTTTGTGTGTATGTGTGTGTGGTGCACGCGTCTGCGTGCTGGGGGTTTCGTTTTGAGGAGGCTACGTTTTTGGTGCGTGGCATTCCCTGTTTGATGCGTGTGTGTTGTTCGTTTTGTCCTTATGTGTTGGCTTTGGGAGTGTGTGTGTGTGTGTGTGTGTGTGTGTGTGTGTGTTTGTGTGTATGTGTGTGTGGTGCACGCGTCTGCGTGCTGGGGGTTTCGTTTTGAGGAGGCTACGTTTTTGGTGCGTGGCATTCCCTGTTTGATAATTTTCTTTGTTTTTTAGTTGAAATCTGAATTTTGTACACTGCACCACTGGTACCAGAACAGAAAGAAAATGCCCCTCTGCATGTTATACCTTACCCCTAGGTATTCTGTAAGAACCATGGTCATGAAGGGGAAAATATACGGACCCGTTTCAATCGTACATTTCTCAACTTAAACGCGCAGTTCGGTGAATGGGTACCTAGTATAATGAACAAGCGATAATTTATCTTCCATCGTACACCAGTCACATTGTCTCAATATTCCATATTGCTGGGATTATCAACATATTTTATGCTTTCGTCAACGTTACAGAAAAAACTTGCTTGACCTTCCCTAATGAACATCCGGTCTAGAGGTCACGGCAGTGTGCACATGTTTGGCGATATGTAAACAAACAAAATCAGAATTAAAAAAAAAAATCACAGTTTTACACTAAAACTCGAGATGATGAATGAAATTCATCTTGTATATGATCTTTAATTTGAAAACGTACATTGGTCTGCATCCGTTCAGTTTATTTATTCATTACACATTTATGCTGCATTTTCACATTTTAGCAAACACGTGTAGCAAAATGACGATTGACATACATTTTCACAACAGCCAATCAGAATGGTTTTATAATCTAGAACGGAACCTCACCAGGGAAGTTCAAGCAGGATTTTTGTGTAACGTTGAAATAACTATAAACTACGCGTTGTTTTTCTAAGATAAGATGTATTGAAGAAATGTGACTAGTACACAATGGAAGTTAAATTACCACTTGTTTGATATTCATAGTACACATTTACCGAACTGCGTGTTTTAGGTATGAAATGCGAGATTGAAACGGGTTAGTATATTTTCCCCTTCATGACCATGGTTCTTATAGAATACCTAGGGGTAAGGTATAAAATGTACAGAGGCATTTTCTTTCTGTTCTGGTGCCAGTGCACTGCACGCATACTCAAATACGTTTAAAGTTGTACGTTTATGAATCATGGCCATCAGATACCAATAAACAATTGTAGCATTTTGTCGGCTCCTTTATTCATACTAAACTGAGGAAGGCAGAAAAAAATCTTCTAGCTGCTTTACCAGTCTGTTTTTGCCTTTTAATGATATCGAGCAAAGTGAAGGTCATAGACCACTAAGTCAAAAGGTACATGGAATTCACTGGGTTAAAGTAATGTTTGGCCGTTCTGGCTGGTCAGTCGTGTAAACAAACCCACTCATACAGTGACTTTTTTTTTCAAAACTGAAATTTTTAACCGCATTTACTTTGTTTCATTATACGTTTTGACAAAATTTGCTACTGTTTTATTTTCATTGAAAAAAGTTTTATTTAACAAATTTCTCCTGCCATGCCAATGATATAATTGGGGTCATCTTATTGGCATGAAAATTGAAAAATTGCGAAAAAGATGTTAGCCCTTAGACCTTAGAAATTTCAAAACAGCTGGTTGTCCATGTTTTCTTAATTTGCTCACTTTTCACTATTTTCAGGCATCTTGGTCTATTATACAGAGTATTGTTGTACTGCTCCAATGTGCTTGTTGACAGACTGAAACCACTTGCATGCAGCTCATAAGGTATTTCTATCTTTCAATTTCTTTATTGTTGCAGCTGTGGGAAGCAGTTTCAATCATTCAAAAAGCATGGTATACTGTAAAATCATTAGTATTTGTGTTGATAGATTTTTGTGGTTGAGTCAGTGCACAGAATCAAATATCAAGGAACATTAGGCGTAAACAAATTGTTTGTTTCCGGTATCCCGACCTACCCTAAATTTTTGGTCCGACCCTAAATGTTTTTTATGGCCTTGGAGAACATTTTTTTCAACTTTTTGACAAAAAGTT
The DNA here is from genome assembly GCF_021730395.1 of Mercenaria mercenaria. Lineage (NCBI taxonomy): Eukaryota > Metazoa > Mollusca > Bivalvia > Venerida > Veneridae > Mercenaria > Mercenaria mercenaria. Next base: position 85,012,491 of record NC_069368.1, read on the forward strand.
GCAAAACTGTAATTTTAAGCTTTAAACATGGTCAGTGATGTTATAAATCAACTTACTGATGCTCTAGAGGCATAACCTCCCTATTTATATTCATTTTTTGACACAAAATAATGTCCGAAAAGTCTCCCTAAAAATAATTTTAAAAAGATCCAAAGAAAAAGTTTTTCCGACCTACCTACCCTCATTTTTTTATCATGTTACCGGAAACAAAGAACTTTTTTTAGGCCTGAGTAAAGACTCCATTTCATTTTCTTGATGTAAAAGCATTTCTGGACAAAAAAATTTAATACATGTATGCAAATTTAAACAATCATTAGCACACCTGTCCAAGGGTGACAACATGAGTTGATTTCCGTCATGTGTCAACAATTTGTAAAAAATCTTCTTCAGAACCACTGAGCAGACTTACACCAAACTTCACAGGAATAATCTTTGGGTGGTCCTCTTTCAAAATTAGCCAAAGAATTTAAATTCATGTAGAACGCTGGTTGCCATGGCAACCAAAACGGAAACCGGAAAGAAAAACTTTGAAAATGATTTCTTGTCAGAAATTGTTAGCCGGCAGGGCTTTTCATCCTTATATGACAGAGGCCTATATTCGGCCAATTCCCAATCCAAAAATATTGCATTTTTTCCCAACTGTGGCAGAGAAACATCCCAAAATGCAAGGTAATATTTCCCAAAAATCACATCAACAAATGGTTTAATTTTGTTTACATTTTAGTATGTAACCGGAGGAAGCGGTTCTCTGGTATTGATTTTTTGTCTTACTATAGCGCACAGTACTGCGTGTTACACATTTAAATACCAGTCTAATCCGTTATGTTCCGTGTCCCGGAATTTATATTTTAGTCCGTGCTTCAGGAGAGATAAATTTGATTCGTCTTTCGGTGTTTACTTCCGGTTGATTTTTTCCTGACAAAATGTCATATAACGGGAAATATTACTGCAAATCTATCAAACACTTGGCAGTATCAAAATAAATTGGAGGTAATCTTTCGACCATGGGATAAAAAGGCGTAACTTTGAGGGTACGGGTAATAATACCGAAGAAACGGCCTGTGATTAGATTTGTAAAACTTGAAGTCTGAAAAATGCTGTAGTCTAGTCTTTACAGTAAAAATTAAATTTGAGTTGAAAATATTTATTACTGTTCAAATTTATACACTAACACCATCTTTCCATGAATAGCATTTCTTCCCAAACTGGACAGTTATCGTACATAAATTTCCAAATTCTAAAGACCTTGGCCTCTATCCATTTTTGCTGGTGAAAAGCCCTGGCTGGATTTCAAAAATATTTTATGGAAATGATCTCTAGGTGACCCTCTACCAAAATTGACTTAGCCATTCTGTTTCAGTTAAAAGCAAGTTCCTCTACCAAGTTAGTTCAGATTATCCCCCTTGGGTCAAATATGGCCCTGCCATTTGGTCATATGGTTTACATGGACTTGTTTAAGAAAAACTTTGGCAAACTCTGTATGGAAACAGCTGAAAATATTTCAAATTGTTCAGAATAATGTCCAATTTGTAATAGAAATTCTATATTTATTTGTTTTAGTTTGCCTGCTTTCTGAAAGCTTTAAGTATGAAAACATGTCTTTTTTGTTGGGGTCTCTTTTTATCAATTTACAATGTTTCATTTGTGTTTTACAGGTTTACTTCTTGAGAAAATATTAAAAGACAGAAGAACAAGGGAACTTAAATCAAAAAAAAAAAAAAAAATAAAATAAAGATAGGAATTCAGTATTTACTTGGAAACTAACTTTTTTTGAGAACAGCAGTGATTGACTAAGCTCTGTTACTTTAAGAGATAAAGTACTATTATCACATTGGTTTTGTTATGCTCACAAAACATACTAAAGTTTCATTAATCTTATTTTAGATAATTGTTTTCTGGTTTATTTTGTAAAGGTTGTCTACTAATTAACATATTTATATTTAAGTAATATTTTCCATGAAATTATACCCCAATTTAGTAAGCTTGTCTGTCTTTCAGTCAGTTGGTTTTCATGCTTTCCGGATGATAACTCATGAAAAGCTTGACCGATTTAAATATTCTTTGGTACACAGGTGTAACATCAGAAAATACAGGTCAAGTTCGACTTTGGTGTCAGTAGGTCAAAGGTCAAGGTCACAGTGACCCTGAACAGGTTTCTGGATGATAACTTGCGAACGCTTTGGCCTAGGATCATAGCTTTTGTAACACATGTGTAACATGACAAAATACAGGTTGTTTGAATTTGAGGTCAGTGGATCAAAGGTCAAGGTCACAGTGACCCTGAACAGTTGAACTGTTTCCAAATGATAACTTGAGACCTTGAGCCTAGGATGATAAAGTTTGGTACACAGGTGTCACATCATGAAATACAGGCCAAGTTTTACTATGAGGTCAGTAGGTCAAGGTCACAATAAGGCAAAACAGTGAAATGTTTTTTAGATTATAACTTGAGATTGCTTGAGCCTAGGATCATGAAAATTGTTAGGGAGGTTGATTATGACCAGCAGGTGACCCCTAATGATGTTGAGGTCAGTAGGTCACAGGTCAAGGTCACACTGATCCGGTTCTTTAAAAAAATGCACACAATGGAGGTGCGCCTGGGGTCTTCCTCCACCATTAAAGCTGGAAAGTCGCCATATGACCTATCCTGGGTCGGTGTGACGTTAAATCCAACAAAATAAATAACGGTTCTTTAAAACGGTTTTTGGATAATAACTTCAGAATGCTTGGGATGAGGATCACAAAATTTAGTACAAGGTTGGTCTTGACCAGCAGATGACCCATATTGATTTGGAGTTCCAAGGGCCAGGATGACCCGGAACATTTAAACCTGTCACAATTTTGATCTAATCTTAATGAAACTTGGTCAGAATGTTACTCTCAATAAAATCTTGGATGTTTTTGATATTAGGTCATTTGGGGTCAAAAACTAGGTCTCCAGGTCAAATCAAAGGAAAAGCTTGTTAACACTCTAGACGTCATAATTTTGGTTCAATCTTAATGAAACTTGGTCAGAATGTTACCCTTAATAAAATCTTGGACAAGTTCGATATTAGGTCATCTTGGATCAAAAACTAGGTCACCAGGTCAGGACAAATGAAAACCTTGTTAACACTCTGGAGGTCACAATTTTGGCCCACTCTCAATGAATCTTGGTCAGAATGTTACCCTCAATAAAACCTTGGATAATTTCAATATTGGATTATCTGGGTTTAAAAACTAGGTCACCAGGTCAAATCAAAGGAAAAGCTTGTTAACACTGTAGAGGTCTTATTTAAGACTATATCTTCATGAAACTTGGTCAGAATGTTAATCTTGATGATCTCAAGGTCCATTTTAAATCTGGGTTATGTAGGGTCAAAACTAGGTCACTATGTCAAATCAAAGGAAAAGCTAGTTTACACTCTAGAAGCCACATTTATGACCATATCTTAATGAAACTTGGTCAAAATGTTAATCTTGATGATCCATAGGTCAAGTTTAAAACTGGGTCAGTTGGGGTCAAAAACTAGGTCATAAGGTTAAATCAAGTGAAAAGCTTGTTAACATTCTAGAGGTCACAATTTTGGCCCAATCTTAATGAAACTTGGTCAGAATGTTTCCCTCAATAAAAAATTGGACGAGTTTGATATTGGGTCATTTAGGGTCAAAAACTACATGTAGGTAACCAGGTCAAATCAAAGAAAAAGCTTGTTAGCACTGTAGTGGGCACATTTATAGCCATATCTTAATGAAACTTGGTCAGAATGTTAATCTTAATGATCTATAGGTCAAATTTAAATCTGGGTCAGGTGGGATCAAAAACTAGGTCACTAGGTCAAATCAAAGAAAAAGCTTGTTAACTCACTAGAGGCCACATTTAGGACTGTATCTTCATGAAACCTAATCAGAATGTTAATCTTGATGATCTTTAAGTTAAGATTGAATCTGGGTCATGTGGAGTCAAAAACTAGGTCACCGGGTCAAATCAAAGGAAAAGCTAGTTAACACTTTAGAGGCTACATTTATGATCATTTCTTAATGAAACTTGGTCAGAATGTTGACCTTCATGATCTTAAGGCCAGTATGTCAGGTGAGCGATACAGGGCCTTCATGGCCCTCTTGTTTATTTGTTCTTGTTGCAAGAGAAATGGTACATTTTAGAATACAGATTACAGCAAGTCACATTTTCTTTATTTTGACAATACTTATTTCAAAGCCTGACAAAAGCATCCAGTACTGTTATTAAAAGTTGTTATTCACAGTTCAGCTTTATTTCATGTATGGATAACACAAATTATGGGATCTGTGATCATTATAAATGTGTATACAGATAAAACTTAAACATGTGAACAGTTTATTTAATAAATAAATTGTGATGCAAGACTTTGTAATTTGTATATAAAAGCAAAATTAGGATTTGTTTTACCAAGCATGGCACTAATTTCAGAATTACAATTAACACAAATAGAAAAAATCAAGCCTGCACAAGAAGGCTAATATGTCTCCCTAGTCTGAGCTCTTAATCTGCCATGGTGCAAATAGATTGTTTCATGTGTGTCTGCCTGTTACAGTCTTGTTAACAGTGAGTTGCAATCTAGTATCTTTTCAGTTTGTATGATTTTTAGCTCACCTGAGCATATTGTGAGCTGATGTGATCACCCTAAGTCTGTTATTGTGCTTCTCAACAATTTGCCTGTTAACACCCTAGTAGACAGTTTTTTTTAAATGTTAAAGGGACGAGTTGAAGTCTGATCGATTCCCGATTGAGGCAGTGCCTTATTCCATATTATTACTTGGTGCAAATGTGCCCATTAATAGAGAATGTGTCATGCATACTTTCAGACCCCTTCCTTATAGGTCAAGGTCACACTTGGCATTCAAATGTTAACATGGAGCGAACAAAGTCTGTTTCGTATCTGGTCCATAACACTGTCATTCATCAGAGTTTGATATTACTTGGCAAAAATGGTCTCCATAATCAGACTGCATGTCATGTGCAAAACCCAGAACCCTAGCTTAAAGGTCAATGTAACATTTGGAGAATTAAATGTCGATTATATTTTTTTCTATTAAAGTCCAAAACTTTGTCATGCAAAACAGGATTTGATATAAATATTTTCCAGGATAAGACGACATGATGATGTCATGCACAAATTCCAGATCATAGCTGAAAGGTCGTCACATTTGGAGGTCAAAGGCCAACAAGGCTTTTTTCCTGTCCGGCCTGTAACTCAACAATCATTAAAGGAAATTTAAAATCGCTTGGCACAAATGTACCCAATCAAACTACATACCATGCGCAACACCCAAACCCCTAGCTCAAAGGTCAACGTCAAACTTGGAGGTCAAATGTCAATAAGGATTTTTTTCTGTATGGTCAAAAATTCTGTAGTCAACGAAGGGATTTTGATATAAATTGGCATAAATGTTTTCCATAATTGGAAAATGTGTCTTATGCAGTACCTTCATCCTACTCAGAGGTCAAGGTCACAGCTGGAGGTTGAAGGTCAATAAGTTATTATAGCTTTCTGTCCATGATGCTGTCATTCATTAAGGAATATTAATGTTACTTGACACACTGATTTTACCCATAATGAGAGAGTGTGTCATATGTGATACCCTGACCCCTAGCTCAAACGTCAAGGTCAAATTTGAAGGTCAAACCTTAGCATTGCTCTTTTCCTGTTCAGTCTGTAAAATGTTTTAATATAAGTTTATGTGTCATATGGACCCAATGGAAGAAAATTGAAGTTGTATTTTCTTCAGAATTACTTCCCTTTGATTTGATGATTTCTTACTTTTTTTTCTTACACTTTCCCATCAATTTTAGAATAAAATAAAAATTAAATTAAATATGTTTTTTTTTTTTTATTTATAGATTTCAAAAGCAATCTATAAGTGTAAATATTGTTAAAGAAAATTTTATTTCAAATGTTGTGTTATAACATATCGTATATGTAGTACAATATTGTTCATATTTCATCATTGACAGATATCATATCATTATGTAATACTGCGGAACTGAGAAAATTAGTTGGTTGCCTTCAAGTAGGAGACTTTGTATTCCATGGCAATATTTCATTCACTTTTTTTGTATACCAATATCGTAAGTAAACCTAATTCATATGCTGACAATCTGCTGGAGCCAATGCTCGTCTGAAAAGGGCCATTCATTGACAGCTTGTCTAACAAGTGCCGGGCTGAAAAGGGTCAGTCGTTTACAGCTCGTCTGACAAAGGTCATTCATTAACAGCTCGTTTAACAAGTGGCCTAGAGGTTAAAGCGTCCGCATCAGGATCGAGGTCGAAGGTAAGAGCCCCATTGGGAGCGTTCGTTCGGAGGATGGTTGGCATTCGACTCGTTCCGAAAAGGCCGGTTCGTGAGCCGACTACTATCCGTCTGGCGCCTGGCATAGTGGTAGGAGTTTGTAGGTAACTGGTACGCGCAATAAAGGTGTCAAATAAAACAAATTAGCTGGTCCTTTCAATAGGGGTGGCACTATAATAAGCATTGCCCTTTATCTTTACCTTTTACTAATGATGAACAAATAGCTTTTGCAAAATGCGTTATCTCAAATATGAACTGTTAAACGGTAATGGTCAAAAATGATTGCTACGTATTTATTGTGAAAATTGCTAATTGCTTATTCAAATAAAGAGTTGAATACAACAGTAGAGCAAACTGTTTAGTCCCACGTTCAAATTATCAGTAGTAAAAGTTACTGTTTTACTGTAGAATAGCATATATTACATTTCAATGGTTTAAGAAATCAAAATCGCTAACTCATTAAGTTAAAGCACTTATCGTTTGGCATTTAGCATTCAGGCATGGTATATTGCATTCGTTACGTAAAATGTAGAATTAATTATTTGTGATTTAGCATTAATTACATGGTATATTACCTTCGGTATGCATGATTATGCATAGGTATCTGGCATTTAGCGTAAGGTTATTTGCATTTATTATATTCATGTTTTTTTACATTCAGTGAGTGCAACACTCAAGTCTAAGATGATACAAATAGACTCCTGACTTTATTGTGCCTATTCATGCTTATGTGTTCGCCATTAAGGGTTATCGTGTTGTATTAATTTGTGGTTTAACGCTATACACTGTATATTTCCTGATGAACGAGATCATACGTTTCCCATACGACTGTGGGCATCTGGTATGAAATTCGGGTTATGATATGCCATTTGATAATTTATATTATTTCTTATTGCCAGGGGATAAAGAGCAAAACTTAAAATGCCACTCATTTCATGCAAAATTCTAAATTCTTCATGTTAAATGCCTACTCTCAAATGGTAATTGTTAAATGATAAATGATAATTGTTAATTAATACTTGCCCAATGCTTATTGCTGAAACTTTTTCTTAAAGCACTGAATATAATTATCAGTAGATGAATGCATCCTTTAAATCATTGGCCTTTGTAGCATAACTTTGTTGCTAATATTTTCTGAAACATTTTAAAGTGAATGGTTTCAATTCCACTTTACAAATGTAGCATGACCGATAAAGTATGCTATTGTTTCAAAATTAACCGACAGGAACAGTGTACATTCATCAGTTTATTAAAAGAATTTGACGATAAGAATTTAGCAGTAAACATTCGATATTAAGTATATGGCATATGACACATACACTTTATCATTTGGTATGATGTATTTGGAATTAGGTAGTGAGTAGTTTGCATTTGGAATTAATTATTTCTTATTAAGCATTACGTATTTGGCAGTTAGCAATTAGCATTACTCTCAATATTGTTTTGGTTACTGAAGGATTAAAGGCGGTGTCCTACTGTGGCAATTAATTTGTTTAATTTGCCCAAGTTGACTTATGTTTTACTTTGTCTTTGCTTTTTCGTTCATATGTCTTTCTGTTTAGTTTTTGTTGGATTTTATACAGCGATTTTCCGGCTTTTGAAGGTGAAAGAAACCCCAGGTTCCCATCTGGACATTCATGATTTTATTCAAAAGTGAAGATCTAGATTGAAACACTGACCTTCCGTAAGTTAGCTGGCTCCTCTCACCCCAAGCGATGTTTTGAATGGTAAGCATGCGCGTAGCGTGGCATACTGTTACTCGGCTGAGTAACATTTAAGGTCGTTCTATACGTTTGATAAACCGGAAGTAATGGCGTAACGTCGTTTATTCGGAAAACGTATAAAGCCTAGATTCGGCGTATTAAAATGAAAATCATTACTTGAATTAATGGCAACCTGTGAATTAATTTATTAAAATGGCATAACTTCTATCTTTCTGAAGTTAAAATATGATATTAAAACATCTGACAAGTTAAATAATTCAAAATAAGGTCTTAGAATTACCATGATAGGTGCTTTTCACTTTAATCATGGTCATACATCGCAAAAATAAGCACATGGACCTATAAGTTATATTTTACCACATTATAGGCCATGTGAGAAGTTTCATTAAAATCTATGTTGTAGAAAAATTTATATTTGCGAAACTATTATGAAGTAGATTCCAATTATGAAATATTGCATGATTTTTTCAAACCAGACTAACAAAACATCGAGCACACGACCCTATCTTTCTAATTTGCTGAATTGTCTAAGTATATTCTGAATTTTTTAAAACTCGTACAGAACTACATAAAAATCCAAAAATAGACTAAAAGCTTTCTAGAAGCAATACAGAAAAAAACTGACCAGGAGTGGGTATGGTGGTAGGGACAATGTCATAGCATTTGAGTATGCTGATTTTGTGACGTCAGACTGCTATCGCTCTTTTATCAAAATAATTTGGTTGTTAATCTTTTGCTACACTTGCAATGTAATTTTAAATACATATTTAAAATTAAAGAAATAAATGCATTTATGATTTCATATGCATATGTACTGTAGCTGCTACTGACCATAAGAACAATCTCCTTAATTGCAATATTTTTGTAAATCACTATTTAAGTTTGGAATAATAAACATCTGTGTTTGTAACAACTATAATTTCCAAACATTTGTTCCTAATTTGCTACGCTTAAACAAAATAAATTATCTATCCCATAATCAACACCGCTGGAAAAACCGGATCAGTAACGCATGATCTCGGAGCCAATGGAGCGATTTTGGTAAGAAAATTGTATTTTCCAGTTATTTTGAAATTATTGTCAATGGCGGCATATAGAGCAAGATGTGCTCTGAACATTATGGACTACTCGTTGCTATTTGTTTTCCAGCAAATCAAAACACTTTTATCAAATACTTCCGAAAACCATACCAAAATAGCATGTAACCAATGCCATGAGACAGAAAATGCGTGATTTCCAGTACGTTCTCGAAAAAAACATACAATATTATCAATTCAGTGTTGTTACTGATACATTCATGTAACACGTTAGTGCTCAAAAGATGAGCTAAAGGATTTGGAAGGCCGATATCAGGCGATTTATAACTGATCAGTAATGCAGGAGCCAAAAGATCAGCGGGTGCATTAAAATGCAATAACGCAGGAGCTTCGGCTTTGTTCGTTTTCATCAAATTCCAGGGGAAACGTACCTTTATTCATTTATTTTATCTATCAGAAACTGCGATAAATATCGTCTCCTGATAACGTTTTAGTCTAGACTGCAATTTATTATTATTTTTTTTTGTATATAGTTAATCATTCTTCAGATGAAACCCCGTGTACTACTAATGATTTAAGTGCAGGAAATCGGTCGCACTGTGATCAAAATATTTTAGACAGAAAACGGAATGCGTGTACTAAATCCTATTGTCTATACATTTTCATAAAGTATAAAAGAAAATGCACCATAGCTTGCCCCATTTCAAATTATAAGCACGATGACGAGAAAGTCATTTTCGAGAGATTTTTCCTGACATCAAAATTAAAATGTTGTGACTTGAAACAACTTTTCATACTACTGTGTAAATCTATTTCTCACATTAGCACATCTATTAATGCTTTTCTACCAAAATGTCACAAACTTTCGCAAAGAACACGCACGTATTCATTGAAGGATTCCTCATGTAAGATCTTGTCCCCAGTTTCATGACTATTCTCACCCTTGTGATTGTACCTCCTTTAGACTAGTATGCATGCAATTTTTCCCTTTTTTCAGACTAAAACTGAGTAAGGCAAAAGCCATGTTGTCCTTGACGGCAATCACAGACTTTTCGCTACAAACTTTATTCAACAGTATAAATCGACAGTATCTTAACTGAAGAATTACGGGATAAGCAATTATTTAGCAGAAATAATTCAATTGTCTAAAAGTACAAATTATCATACCATTGCTCTGCAAGTTATTATTTCAAAATCACGGTCAGTAAACACTAGCTCAACCTCATTTTGGAGATGAGTTAAAAAAAGATTTAATGATAACTCATGGAAGCGCTATAATTATCGGACCTATATGAGTTCTAAATGTAAGCAAAGAAAGAGGGCGAACCATTATTCTTTCATAATTATGGCTTCGTGTGCTACATCTGCTATCAAACAAAATAAAAAACTAACCTGAAAAGACATAGAAAGAGACACAAATACAAAATTCGCCAGTGTAATAAATGTAATAAATCATTATATTGTGCTGACAAGCTGATGTAAACTTTCATGAAACATGGAACCCAATGGTATGTTCACACGGTATGGAACGCTTTTTTATTACAACCAGTATAATTTTAAACCTTAAGAATCAGTACAGATTTTATGTTCTTAGGTAAGTTGGAGTCGTCCTTATTGTTCTAACATCATCTATTTAATTTTGTTATATATTTCAATATAGCAGCAACATATGGTCACGTGACTCTTACAAGAGTGGAGCATTAAACATCCTTTTGATAATGTTGTTCTTTGTGTTGCCACTAATTATCACTGTTCTGATAGATAAATAATGTGAATAAAGGTATGTTTCTTTTGTACATTGATGAAAACGAACACAGAAGAAAACTCAGAAACTCCTATATTAATGCATTTTGCAATCGAGGATCTGGTGTCTCCAGCGTTACTGACGAGCACGGTCCTGAATCGCCTTATATTGGTCTTCCAAGAAATATAATTCATCATATATATATGATACAGGAATGTGTAAGTGATAATGTGAAAGTGGTTACTAGTATTTAGTGTTCCCGCTGAATAACGAAATGAAATAATGTTGTTTTTTTTTTTTGTTGTGTTTTTTTTTTTTTCAAAGTCGTAGCATTGTTTACCTGCTATTTTCGCATGGGTTAAAAAGTAATAGAGAAAAGTGGTTTAATTTGCTGAACAAAAGAATAGCAATGAGTATTTCATAATGTTCGGAGCACATATTGCCCAATATGCAGTTTTAGACAAAAAAATCTAAGAAAAGAAAAATATAATGTTTTTACCCAAAATCACTAAAACGCTCCATTTGATCCGAGATCATGCGTTACTGATCCGATGTTTCCAAGTAACGATTGGACACAGTGTCAAAAAGAATCAACGGGAGCCAAAAATAAAAGAACAGATTCATGAATTGATATTTAGGCTTTGTTGTTTGTGTTGCAAAAGTATAACACTCGACTTTAATCATATAAACTATCAATTCATTAATTTCTACATGGAAAACATACGTTTATGAATATATTTTCCGGGTCATTATGCTACGAGACACTACTCAACCCTACTCCACTTCATCGTGCGGTGGGTAAGTTTCAACACCAGCCACCTTCTTTTGATGCCCTGACACCCATTTCCCAAAAATTATTACCGGAAAAAATACATTATTTAAAAAAATTATAACGCACGTAATAATTATACATCGTAAACCTCAATAGCATACCTCGATATCCTAAACCTAGGATACACATATGTAATAAATACTCATAACCAGCAAATATTCAAAGACTAACACCGTCTACAGATTTCCTTTATTATCATTTGTATATATTTCAGCCTAAACAGTTGGCACAAGACTTTTGTCTCTGTATCATTATCTACTTCATTGTTTCCCAGAAAGTAGAAAAACATTTCACGGATCTTATAAGTTTTGAAAAGCCAAAGGCTTACACACACTTCTCTACAAGAAAATCTTCTATCATTGATTGCGAACTGTTTGAGAACTGGTTTAAGCATTTCATCAGACACGCCTCTTGTACATGGCCGGTATTATTAGAGTTAGATTGTCATGCTTCCCACACCGGTCTAGCCACCTTGTTACTCGCATAGGAAAATAATATAACCGCAATTTGTCATCCTCCTCATACTATTAGTGAGTTGCAGCCATTGGATAAGTGCCTTTCATATCCCCTGAAAACGGAGTACAATAAAGCATGTATACAATTCAAAATACAAAAACCCAGGTCGAGTAAAGACCCGGTATAATTTCTGCAGCTTGTTCCAGATAACTGACGTGAAAGTATTTAATGCAATAATTGGTCTCTGCTCTCTTAACCCTGGTGCCATATCTTCCGACGTGTTTATTCCGTCGACGACGTCAGAAATTGCGAAGAAGAAGAGTGCCGCTGTAACCAATGAAACGGCTGTATTTCTAAATAGTATTTTATAAAAGCAATAAAAAGGAAATCAGTCATTTTCAACAAATAAGAAAGCAAGAAAATAGAAGTTCATAAACCGTACGTCAACATCTTTATTGAAAACAAATACATTTTTCCCAAAACGTCTCTAATTACATTTATCATTTAAAGAGACAAACAAACACATTTTAAGCGAAAAATAATTTCTCTTAAAACTTTATAAAATGTCGGTACTCTGAAAGTGACTAGTAGTACAAACTTATTGATATAAAAAGTATACAAAAATATTGTACTTTAGGTAGTTTACAGTCGCCTTTATACATTCTATACCAAACTTGGCTGATATATTTCACCCAAACTGTGGGCGGATAGATTCAAAGCACTGAAAGGCAGACACTATGATAGTTCTTTCCATGTCTTGTAAAGAGGTATTGCCCCTGATGATTTTTATAATTTGATAACAATTGTCATTTTTCATTTCACCATCAGCTGAAACGTTCTTTTTTATTCATTGGAAACATAATAGGCTAATTTACCATTTCAAACTTCGTCATATCAAAGTAATATGACGGTTTAAATGCAAACCGTAGAAAAGGTCAGACTGTTAAGCTTTTTCTGCATGTTAAAGACTATATGATATATCTAATGTGATACATTATACATATATAAAATTTGTAAAAACAGAATTGCATATAAGCAGCTTAACAAATAGGTTTTGTGTTACTGAGAAAATCCTAAAAAAATGCACCATTTTTGCGCACTCTTTAGACATTAGTTTTACAACAATAAACAAAAACGTTTGGTCGTCAAAAAAAATAAAAATGAAACAATCACGGTCAAATCAATTTGAATACCAAACAGAGCAAAGCTGTTAATGGACCTGACCATCAGAAAATAATAACAGTTTTGTTTGAAATGTTATGGTGGCCAGAACAAATTTAACCTGTATTTTCGATCAGCCGAAGAAAATAGATCCGTAGCACGTACTGACAATAACGTTATAAGGAGTTCGTAGAATAATTCAAACATTATTACTTTCGTAAGTTCGTAATGAATACCGTCACAAAATTTATCTTAAAGTAACGATTTGTTTTCTATAGTGGAAATTGCATTTATCACGCGACAACAATAATGGTGGCACAATATCACAGACAGTGGTACCTTTTCGTTATTTCTATGTAAAAATTGCCTTCAAAAAGTGTGCAAGGTTTATAACAGCAAATGATGAATTGAAAATGTAACAATTGAGTCAGCCACAATTGAACTGATATTAATATTATTTAGCGTGGCAGAAACTGGAAGATTTTTGACACGATTTAAGGTTAGATTTCAATATGAGGGTCGTTTACAGCACAAAGAACAGTGACATATTACCATTTCTTGACGTTGAAATGAGCTACTTAACACCTTGTGTAAGAGGACAATTTTAGCCACTGATATGTATAAAATGAGCTTGTTCATTTGCAAAAAGTATGCCCTTGGGTGGCCGTTCAACCACTTCGACTGGAGTGCCAAGCATTTTCAGTGAAAACTGTTTTTCAACCTTTCTATTGTAGTCATCAACAAAAATATGAGTACCATTCCGTGCCAGTAATGATGACGTGTAGATAGACTGGTATCTGCCGGGCCCACCATTGTATCCTGGCGGTGCGTCTACAATTATCACATGCCAAGGAATTTGTTTAACAACCCGAGGTAACTGTGATCGAATATCGAGATCTGACCAAATGTCTCGGTTGTTGATATATTTATCAAAAGATTTCTCAGTTTCAGTTGTATAATATACTGGGTACGCTTCCAGATAAGGGTATTTTTTCATAATTTTCTTAAACCAAAAGCCTGCAGGTTCAATAAAGATGACTTTACCTTGAGTACTGTCGTACCAAAATGGACTATCATTTCCTAATCCCCAGACAAGCAAATTGCCGTCTGGAGGTAAAACCTTTCCTATAGCGGCAACTTGCCGTTCTCCCATTTGTGTACCTGGAGGCAGCTTATTCCAGACGGTTCTATTTTTAGAAATAGATATTTCACTGTCATTGCGTTTAATCTTTGGTCTTTCTTTCAGGTGCACGTTGGCACTGAGGTCCATTTTAAGACTATATCTGTCTGCTGCATTTTTATCTCGAATTATTTGATCTTGAACTTGACTTTTTGTGTGTATATCTGTCTGAAAAGCCGGAGGAAAGTCTGAAGTACGTAAAATGAAGATTACACTCGAAACCAATAGAACAGCTAGAAAAACTGTCACTTTGGATGCATTAAGTTTTATAAATGCATAGTTCAAAAACACTGAAATTATTTCCTTGCGCATTGTATTCACTGGATTTCACATAAAAGATGCGCTGATTAAATGTGCACCACTGTTGCAGTCTGTTTGTTGCAGGGTCTCTCAAAACCAGAGCATATATGAAAGTTACTGGTCGTTGCAACAATGCCTGTTAAATTTATTTTGAATTAAGATCGGAAAATGTGTAACAAGTTAGTACACCATGATCCGTTAAAAGTGTGTCCTGTATCTTTGCCTCAATGTCAATTAAATGCGTATGAATTAATTTTCCAATTTGTTGCAATAAAAATAATTGTCCGAATACCAAATAGCCAATTTTACGTCCAGGTCTGTTTCGTTTTTTATTCATAAGCCTCTTTCTGACAGGAAACCACCAATCTAAAATAAAATAACAAATAAATACTACGTGGTGACTATGACAGCTGTAACGTTGTTTAATAATACAGTATCCAATCGATACTTTGAAAAACCGGATCAGTTACGCATGATCTTCGATCAACTGGAGCGGTTTCAGAGATTTTGGGTAAGAACATTGTATTTTTATCTTAATTAGAAATTATTGAAAAGGACTGCATATAGTGCAAGATGTGCTCCAAATATCATGAAATTCTCGTAGTTATTCGTGTTCAAGCAAATTTAATTTTTTTTCTGAATAACCTCAGAAAACTATATCGAACCAAATAGCAGGTAAACAATGTTTCGACTCAGAAATGAAAAGAAAGAACAACGTAATTCCAGTACGTTCTTCTGCAAAAACAGTAAATTGCCACTTCCACGTTATATAATAATGCCACCACTCACCCTCTTTCTTTGCTTATATTTACAACTCCAATAGTTCCGGTAATTATAGCGCTGCCACGGAGGTATCATGAATTCTTTTATGAAAAATGATATAAGTCCAGGTTGTGACATTAACATTTTTTTTGGAAAAAAAATGGAAACTTTGTTGTAAAAGCATTAAACGAACTCCTTTTTTAGAAATATGACACTAGCGATAATTATAATTATGCATACCGAAAGATAATAAGCCAAATTAATATCTAAAAAAAATGCGGCTAATAATATTGTTAAATGTAGTTTACAAATTTGCTTCACGCTGCATAGCAAATAGAATGAAAAATGTGCTAAGTGTTCTAGTGTCTAGTGATCAAACTTGATTTGATAAGAATAGACACCCGCTTGAAAGTAATGTGAAGACAATACTATTCCTGGATAACTGATGCTTATTGTTTTTGAAAAAAGCTTTCGACTACTTTTCTTTCAGTTCATTGATTAAACATTGTAATTCTTTGAATTTGGTGAAATGTTTATAAGATGGATCAAGTTGTTTTTTTCATTTAATACTGGGGATTGTATATCACTTAAGGATAACATGGTGTAATAGGCCTCAATTTCATCAATTGGTACATACAACTTAATAATGTAAGCTTTAAAAATGGCAAACTATAGAAATAAGGTGCATATTGACAAGTTATATAGTGACAGAAGTTCACAAAAACATTCTTTAGATCACCTCCCCTGACAATTTTGGCTTTTCGTGAGTTATCTCCCCTGAAAACTAAAAAAAAAGTATGTTCTCCTCTTCCCTACGGGGAATTTTAGATTTCTTTTTGATATTTGTATTAGAATCATATAATGCACCTTTCTACCGCAAAATTGTCTTGAAACTCAAGTTTAGATTCTCATAATCAAAGAAATTATATATTTCCCATAGGCATCAATGTAAACTTCAATACCGATTATCTCCCCCCAAAAATGATAAAATTTGAAAAATCTCTCGGTGAAAAGTTTTTAATTTTGTATGTCTTTAAAGTAACCAAATTTCATTTAAATATTACCATCCAGTTACAAGATATGAAATATTGCTATTACACCATGTTATCCTTTATGGTATTTTGTCAAACTTTTTCTCAATTCAACGAGGCCGTAGACAAGGAGACCCAATATAGCCTTATATTTTTATCCATCAACTGTGCTGACTTTTTAAGCATTGAAATAAAACAATACAAATATATCACAGGTATAAAAATAAATGGAGAGGAATATGTCATTTCACAATTTGCTTATGGCACATTCCTACTTGAGATGGCTCAGAAAGGTCATTGACAACAGTATTGGATCAGCTAAACCATTTCGCTTTAATATCCAGCCTAAAAGTTAATATTGACAAATCAAAATTTATTTGGATTGGTTCATTAAAGTATACTACACTGTCATTCAAAACGAAATGAAAACTTCTTTGGGAGATACAAAGATCTAACTAACATATGTCAAATTTGATGTTGAATTAAATAAAATAATTGAAGACAACTTTCAGAAAAAGATAACAAGTATAGAGAACGGTATTTCCTATTGAAACACATCTTTAGGAAGAGTAACAGTTATTTAGCCCTTACTGACTCATTTATTCACAAGTTTACCCTTACCTTCGTAACATAAATATCTTAATAATATTTTCTATAACTTTGTTTGGGATGGTAAAGCAAAAATAAAAATCAGTGCTTAAAATGGTACATGTAAACAGTTTTATATATGTGTTTACGTCTCATTCTTGCATACATTTTCTTCATACAATTACAATGTAATTAAACATAAAATCATAGGCAAGACCATTCTATTAAAGAATTATAAAAGACTAAATTAATATGCATATCACAAAATTCTATCACATTACTACTGTTATTACAAAAAAAAACAAAAAAAAAAAAAACAGCACTAACAACACCAACAATACGCTGTGTAAAAACTGAGAAGCTGGCCACGATTTATCTGGGCTTTTTAATGGCCTACAACCAACCATGAAACTAGACAATTATATTATAAAACTGAAAAGCCCAAACACCACTAACGTAAATCTAATAAAACATGGTTTAAGAAAAACGTAAACAACAGATCAGATCTGTTATAAACTGATTTATACAAACCTCTCGTTAAAACTTACTTGTTTACTACAGTCTTTTCCATATTTTACATATAGTACCATGCATGAAATACAACAGTTATTTACACTAGCTGTCCGAGGGACAGCGCGCTCCACTATCCGGCTATTTGACAATAACATGAGAATTATTGAAGTATAACAGCTCGGTGACTTTGACCTTAGGTGTAATGGTTCCAGCCCCTGTCGAAAATGAACTCTTTGAAAATTAAATGATTAAGAAATTTCCATTTACACAGTGAAAGTAAGTAATAAAACTGGTTAATTGTTTGTTTGATATGAACGAAGTTATGAATTGAGGAAAGTTATTTTCTGAAATAATTATGAAGAGAATAATACAATTTTTGGAAAGATGTTTTAAAGGCTTTCATACTATATATTTGAAAGTTAATCATATATGATTCTGAAAACAAACAGTTAAATTTGCCACTATTCTATAACGAACATGTTCTTTTTAGTTCCAGACCTGAATATATGCTTGTATTTTATCAAAGAGGAATAAAACTAGTTAATGTCAGAACAATTTGTATATCAGATATATTGATAACACATATGCACAGATAGTGTTTGACTCCCTTTTCATGGTGTCATTGCTATAATTATTGTTGAGTTGCTGTAAATAATAGGATATGAGTCATTTGTGGCTGATTTGGGTTCATTATGTAGATTGCTGGATCCAAGCATCACACTTTTGTGAAGGATTACGATATTTTACTTTTAATAGAAGTATTGAATTCTAAAATTTCCAATATAAATATACATGGAAATGACCATTTTAATCGTGCTCTCACGAAAGCTAACCGTAAAGCGAAAAGACATAGCGCTGGTGTAGTTATCTATCATCCCTACAGTCAAGCCCGGTTGCTCCCTCTCCAAACTTTATGAAGACTTCATATCTTTAGTAAATGATTTCTCATTACAACAAATGGTAAATTTCCCCACAAGGTTAAATAATACTCTAGATCTGTTTTTCACATCCAACCCTACCCTTATTAAATCCGTAAAGTCAGTAGCTGGTATCTCGGATCATGATATTGTCCAAATTACCTCTGAGGTCAAACCCCGTCTTAATAAACAAAAACCTCGTATTGTACACTTATTTCGGAAAGCCAACTGGGTCAATTTCCAACAGTTTGTAAAATCAAAAGTCACCTTCTATGTTTAGTGACTTCCATTCCAAATCTATTGAAGAGCTGTGGATAGAATTTAAAGATCTTATCCATGAAGGAATAAATCTTTTCATTCCCTCCAAGAGGTTGGGTTCTAAACCATCTCTTCCCTGGATCACCCAAGGCATCAAGAGACAAATCAGAAAAAGAAATAAATTGTACAAAAAACAGAAAAACAGTTCAAATTCAAAGGTCAAACATCAGTACAAAAATTTCAGAAACCAGGTCAAAATGGAGATAAAGCAGGCCCACACAAACTACCTAGAATATGTCCTAGAAGCACACTCAGGTGATCCAAATAACCCCAAACCAGGTCAAAACTTCTCCCGTAAAAAGCTCTTCTCAACCATCAAAAATGCTAAACAGGACACTCAAGGCATTGCCCCACTATCGGAAAATGATAACCTTATCACAGATAGCAGGGGCCAGGCAAATGTTCTCAACCGCCAATTCCAGTCCGTCTTCACTCCAATGAATCCCTTAAAACTAAGTCAGCTATGCTTAATGAAAACTAAATACCTGTTTAGCAATGCCCCAAAGCCTCAATACCCTAAAATGTCTGAACTTTCCATCAGTGTAAATGGTGTCCAAAAGCTTTTGTCCACATTACAGAGTGACAAAGCTTGCGGTCCCGATAACTTAAAACCGGTAGTCCTGAAAAACCTAAGTGTACAAATAGCCCCCCTGGTTACCAAACTTTTCCAAAAATCTCTAGAAACAGGCACTATCCCTTCCGACTGGTTCAAGGCGAATGTCACTCCTCTCTTTAAGAAAGGTGACAAAAGCAACCCTGCTAACTATAGACCCATTTCCCTGACATGTGTTCTTTGCAAAGTTATGGAGCACATTGTCGCATCAAACATCACTAAGCATTTCCAGGTCAACAACATACTTTATCACCTTCAACATGGCTTCAGGTCAAAACGGTCATGCGAAACTCAACTGTTAGGACTTGTCGAGGACCTATCCAGAAATTTAATTCAAGGTCACCAAACAGACTTAATACTCCTCGACTTCTCAAAGGCGTTTGATAAGGTTAATCACCTAAAGTTACTATATAAGCTGCACCAACATGGCATCCAGGACTGTACACTACAGTGGGTCAAATCATTTCTCATCGGTCGCCGTCAGTCCGTCTTAGTCAATGGTGATAATTCGGATGAGGTCCCGGTCACATCTGGTGTCCCACAGGGCTCTGTCCTCGGCCCTCTTCTCTTTCTGCTATACATAAACGACCTGCCTGAAAATATTGTTTCACAGGTCCGGTTATTTGCTGATGATACTGCTCTTTATATCACAGTCAACAATGTTACACAACAACATACTCTGCAAGAGGACTTAACCAGGTTACAAAAATGGGAACACACATGGGACATGGAATTCAATCCATCCAAATGTACAGTGATTAATATTTCCAAGTCTAAACACCCTTACAAATCCACTTACACACTACATGGGCAGACACTAGAAACCGTGAGTGATGCAAAATACCTTGGTGTTAGCATCACTTCAGATCTAAACTGGAACAAAACACATAAACCAGGTCACTTCAACAGCTGGTCAAACACTTAACTTCATTAAGCGCAATATTCCCTCCAAACAGCAAAATATTAGGGAATTTGCCTACAAAACCCTTGTTAGACCACAACTAGAGTACTGCAGCTCAGTGTGGAGTCCACATACACAGCTCAACATACATAAAATCGAGATGGTCCAACGCAGGGCCGCTCGATGGGTCACCAGTGACTATTCAAATTACAGCAGTGTCACACACATGTTAAAGCAATTGGGGCGGCGTTCCCTTGCAAACAGAAGAAATGATGCCAGGCTACTGATGTTTTACAAGATTGTCCATGGACTGGTTGCAGTGCCAATGCCATCTTATATTTTACCTCCTACCCGGCTCACTAGACACATGCATTCCCAATCTTTCCGGCAAATTCAAACACCCTGTAATTATTACAAGTTCTCTTTCTACCCGGCTACCATCATTCTCTGGAATTCTTTGCCGGCTGACATTGCTCAAGCACCTACCCTGGACCAGTTTAGGCAAGGGGTAACCAAACTGGGCCAGGACTTCTGAGTGACCAGGCTGTTTTTAATCCTTTTACTGTACATTTCGCCTTTTTATTAGCACTATCAGCTTTTTCTCAAATTCTCACAAATACTTTATGTATTACTTTAATTCTCCTGTACATTCCTGCTTTTAAACTCTTATGCACTGACGCGCACCTGCATAAAATACTCGCAAGGGTGTCATGCAGTATTTATAGATAGATTATAAACAGAAATATGCCAATATAATTGAACTTGTTAATCTGGATTACAGAGTTATTGTCTGGTTTTGAAACTGATGTCTATTTTCGTAATAGTTATATTCCGCCCGAGGACTCGAAAGTTTATAGAAATATCAATTCAAATTTTTTTGAGTTTGGCTTTTTTGATCAATTTAAACGATGTTATCCGATTTTATAATGAGTTTGGTACTTGATGTTAACTAGCGATTTAAATGCAAAGACGGGTCAAAGACCTGACTGTGTTGCTCCGATAAATTTTGACCGCTGTGTAAATGTACCGCCAGAGGAACCGTTAGGCGATATTCCTCAACACCTCAACGATGACAAACATGTTAACAATTTTGGTACAAAATTATTGTCATTGTGCAAAGAAAATAGGATTGACATAACTAATTGCCGTCTAGAGGAAGGACGTTGTACTTTTAATTATGTGTATAGAATAGAAATAAATCTATAACTAGCACGGTTGATTACCTGATTACAAAAAAGTGATAATTTTTCATCTGTCTATATAATATGTCTGTACTGGAACCGACGGACTTTACCGACCATTCGCCAGTTATTTTTCCCATGTTTCCTAATGCAAATATTCCTAAAGTGGACTCTCCAAATGTCGAACAGATAACATGGGATTCTTCTAATACTGTGTTATTTAACCAATTGTTAGAATACGAAAAACACATTTTTTGATAATATTACTGGATCATTAACTTCCGGACAATATGATATCATGTATTAAATCATTAACCACTATAATACACAAGATTTCCTTTGAGTCTTTAGGTAAAACTCACTCTACTAAACCTGTGCGCCGATTCAAGAAGGATCATTGGTTTAACAGTTACAGCCGCCTTGCTAAGGATGATCTTTTTGAAATCTAAACGTGATTATGCCAAGAATATGACCGAACAAACGAAAGTAATGTTCTTAAATTGTCGAAGAATGATCCCTAATATCAAACGCAACACCAAAAGTGCATATTACGTAAGAGAAAAAAAATCAGACTCTCGACCTTGAGTAAATCCTCACCCAAACAGTCTTAGAGATATATCAAAAAGTCAAATCTAAACGTAAATTACTTAATAATAAGTCAAACACTGCTGCATTTGTGCAGCATTTTGCAACAAAATAGTTTGAAACTCTAACGCTCAACTAAATTCTTCTGACCTTAACTATCCTCGTACAGATACACTACATATTGAACAATAATATGTTCCATAAACTATTGATGAAATATGTAAAACTATTTCAAAGCTTAATGAAATAAGAACTGAGATCTTGAAATTAATGTTGCAGACGTTTTCATTGACTCAAATGCTTTTATTGCACCATATTTATGTACAATATATAGCAATGTATATCATACAGAGTTTACCCTGAATAGTGGTGTAAAGGTTTCATTGTCCCCATATATAAAATGGGTGACATGAATGACCCCTCATATTACAGGAATATTACTGTAATAAATGTATTAGCCAAAATATTTCCACTGCTGTTACGAAATAGAATTAACAAATGGTGTGAAAATGATATTTATAATATTTATGATGACGCCCAATTCGGTTTTCATGATGGTCAATCTACACCTGATGCCATATTCATCTTTCATTTTATTACTCAAAAGGTCATATCAGCTAAATCTAAACGTTGGTGCTTGTTTATTGGCTATGAGAAAGCTTTTGATACTGTTATTCATGACGCAATATGGTCAAAATTGGTAAAATCTGGCATGATTGCCATAATTAAAACTATCTACAGTAATGTTAAAGCATGTGTCAGATTTAGTCCGAATATGTCCAAGTCCGAGGTTTTTGAGGTAATCTTCGGTATTAAACAAGGCAAGTCAATATCTCACTTGTTATTTACTCTGTTCATAAATGATATAACAAAAACTGTTCATTTAATAAATTGACTAAAAATGACTTATATATGTTATCTTTGTACTTAATATTATTCGTAGATGATATTGTTATTTTAACTACTGATCATGTTACCTTGTCACAAACTGACATAGTATCTGTACTCAGTGTATATGTAGTGTAATGCAGGTACTGCATCATCTTTTTCTAAATTTAAATTTTTGAATTATTGAGTTAAATGTCTGATTTCACGCATAAAATGTTTTTTTATGTATTTCATAATTTAAATTTCCATGTAAATTTTATTAAATTCGGTTCAGTAATAAGAAAGTTGATATTTTATTAACTTCAGTAATTTATGTTTTTATCCCCAAAACCACTATAACGGGCCTTAAATTGTCCAATTCCAATCCGCGCCAAAGTAGTCAGATTACCAGGCTATATCTTGATTCCCGTGGAAATGCAAATAGTCAGAGTACACGCCTATGTCGTGAGTCTAATGAAATCTAATATTTTGGCGGGACATAACCCTACAAATAGACTGCACTAGATATGCCTAGTGCACACCATTTTCGACATTAGACGAATTTACGTCAAATTGATTTTTCTTGGTAGAAATTTATGCTCGATCGAGGTAAGAAATATATTTGTTAGATTTCTGTACAACTTTTGAATTACGATTTTTATTTAGTAATTTTTTTTTTCATTCTACAGAATTTTGAAACGTTTACATTTCGGCACGAGATTTTAGTTAGTTTCGGTATGTCAAAATAATTTATTAAATTTTCAGACTTTTGTGGCAAGTCTAGTACCGTGTATGTAATATGTTATTTTAATGGATGCAAATGCAAATAGTCCTCATGTTTGTGCTCTGTAGATCTATTTTTCCAATTCTGTTTGCGTTTTTTTTTTTTGGAGTAAAATCACGTGACAGATCTATGCTTGACATGTAGGTAGCATTTCGATAATGAAATAACAACATGACAAAATGTTGCATGGAAACTTAAATTATACACTACCAATATAATTTGGGGTATCTTTTTTTCAGCTACTAGTAATTTTTCAGTTGGTGTGCTTGACTGATATTATTTTTCTTACATCAAACATGACCCCACTTTTTTAATTTTTATTTAGCACTGATAATATTCTTCAAGAAAATGTAGGTTGCAGACATTTAAAATGGGTCCTGATTTGTGCTGAGTGCTGAGTATCTTATTGTATGTAAAATACATTGCACGAGTGAAATAATGCTCATTTAGCCCTTGTTTTACGTGTAAATGTGCGAAAAATGCTTGTGAAGTTTAAAGGTCCTGGGTGCAGTGGTTCGCGAGCAAAGTGCTTTCATGCAAAACGTTAACGTTGTGACGAACGAACGAACGAACGAACTAACTAACTAACTAACGAACGGACGGACAGTTGAAAACTAAGATGTCTCCCGTCGGGGGCATAGAAAGAAAGAAACTTAAATAGTTTTTTCTGATATATATCTCTTCATAAAATTGATTGAGCCTGTTCTTGGACGGTAGTGGAAATGGATGCTACCATCCACGCCGTCTAGTTAAACTCACTCATACACTATCACTTCGTACTATGACGCGAAATATGGCGTCACAAATGCTGACTTGTAGCTTTTCTCTCTTAGTATAAACATATTTATTCCCAAATAGTAAACATATACATTGATACATGGTCATATAATATTTTGTAACTTAGGAAAGGATAAGAAAACATGAAGGCGATCTACTACCTGCATAATATCTTTACCCGCTAGGTAGGGAATAACCAGTCCACTTTCTAACGTGACTATTCCTTTCATTTTTATTTCAGTCTGATAGTCCAACTTGTGACGTAATTATAACCTTCGTTTTATTTCAGTCTGAAATTATGTCCAGCTCTAGGCGGACCGGTGGTCTAGCGGTAACACGCTTGACTGTCAATCAAGAGGTCCAGGGTTCGAGTTCCATTCCAGGCATTGGAAGTTTTTGAGATGCTCTGGAGTGTCTCCCACCTAACTAAGAGGCCTGTACTGGTTCTTCCCGGGAGAGACGGCTTTGCATGAATCAGTGTTATACACTGGACACCTTAAATAGCAGAATTTCTAATCGCAAAGAGATTGGTTAAGTTAGCCGGACATACCTTATCTAAATATGTTCTCTCTAACACGTCTGGGGCTTTATCTCATTCTGTCCCTGTGGTCAGGCCGCTCAGAGTCTGAAGTAGAGGATGAATTTCGCGCCCTGTGTGGCTGTATTTCTATATGTAAAACGCATTTGAACGTGTTTACAATACTAATAATAATA
Source organism: Mercenaria mercenaria (assembly GCF_021730395.1). Taxonomy (NCBI): domain Eukaryota; kingdom Metazoa; phylum Mollusca; class Bivalvia; order Venerida; family Veneridae; genus Mercenaria; species Mercenaria mercenaria. The sequence continues at coordinate 85,037,785 of NC_069368.1, forward strand.
ACGATGATACTAATAATAATAATGATAATAACCCGGCCATATCTAAAATCTGATTAATCATTAGTGATTAAAATTGAGGAGCTCTATCTTTCCGCATACCCGCCCGTTTAGCTTAGTCAGTAGGGAGAGCTTCGGTCTACGAATCGCGGGGTCGTAGGTTCGATCCTCGGGCTGGGCGAATGTTCTCCGTGACGATTTGATAAAAGAAGTTGCATCTGAAATCATTAGTCCTCCACCTCTTTTTCATGTGGGGAAGTTGGCAGGTACTTGCGGAGAACAGGTTTGTACCGATACAGAATCCAGCAACACTGGCTAGGTTAACTGCCAGCCGTTACATGATTGAAATACTGTTGAAAACCGCGTTAAACCCAAAAACAAACAAATCTATCTTTCCGCAAAATAGTTTCTGTGTTTAAATATTGTCATTTCATAATATGTTTATATAAATAAAACTGCCTTTGTAGCGATGCACTTAAAATTCGCCTGCCTGACATGTTTTGATTCCCAATAAATGCTAGACACCAGTGCGTATCTCTGAATTAAGTGTGTGTTCAGGTTTAACGTCTTTTTCAAAAGATTTACAGTTATATAAACTACGGTGTCTACTTGTAGCAGTGAGCACAATGCCCAACTTTAGTGCTGCCTAACTATTACGCCTTAAAATGTGATATGATACCCCACCCAGTAACATTATACTGACACCGGGCTGACAAGTCCTAGGACTACCGTCTTGAGCGCCAAGAGAGGAAGCTTCTAGTACCATTTGTGCGTCTTTGGTATGACGCGACCGGGCATCGAACCTATAACCGGTTTCGCTGGTGTGTGACTTTCTACGGGTTTTGCAAAATGCTCATTTTTGTAACATAGCATATGTTGCACAAACCTATGTACAAGGGAAAATCTGATACACATTCTTCCTATTCGTCATTAAAAATCGCTGTATTCACAATTATGTCTAGAATGCGTAAGTACCTCAATGCAGATCAAGAATATATAAAAAAATCTTTAAAGTGCTAAACATTTTTGTTCGGATATTTTTTTCTATTTTTGCGCGGCTTAGATTATCCAAGCCTGCTAAAATTCTCGAGTCATATATAACATCAAAGATTAAGATACCGTGATAATAACTACTATCGTATTTCATATTGAACGAAAGAAACTTACTTTTTATATGTGTAATTCGAGAAATATATGTATTGTTCTAAACAGAAAAATATATGTCATATGATTACCGTTATATAATATTACAATTACATTTCATCAATTTTTATTCATTTAAACAAGGAAGTAAAAAACTACTCCTTGCCACTGAAAATTAACATTAGCATTTATCCCAACAATGGCGAGATAATCTTTGTAGCAAGATTCTGTGCTTGTCGATTTAAATGTGCCAACATAGGAAATATAAAATTTTCTCTGTTCCTCTTGTATTGTATTTCATAATCACTAAAATTATCGAACTTCCTTTAAAAATAACTTAATTGCCAAGGCAAATTAAAATAAACAACTGAGTTATCCATATGAAACAATATATTTCTACCAATGCATTCGTTTGGACATAGTTAATCACCTTTTTATGAAAAATTAAACAAAAATGTAGCAGTGTGCACAACGCCCAACTTCATAGTGCTGCCTCACTAGAATATCACTCCGTAAAAACGTGATATGTTAACTCACCCAGTAACATTATACTGACACCGGACTGACAAGTCCTAAGACTACCGTCTTGAGCGCCAAGTGAGGAAGCTTCTAACACCATTTTTATGTCTTTGGTATGACGCGTCCGGGCATCGAACCTATAACCGGTTCCGCTGGTGTGTGACTTTCTACGGGTTTTGCAAAATGCTTATTTTTGTAACATAGCATATGTTGCACAAACCTATGTGCAAGGGAAAATCTGATACACATTTTGTCTATTCGTCATTAAAATCGCTGTATGATGTCTTGAATGCTTAAGTACCTCAATGCAGATCAAGTATATAAACAAAACTTTAAAGCGCTAAACAGTTTTGTTCGGATATTTTTTTTTCTATTTTTGCGCTATTTATCCAAGCCTGCTAAAATTCTCGAGTCATATATAACATCAAAGATCAAGATACTATGATGATAACTAATATCGTATTTCATAAACGAAAGAAACTTACTTATTTGATGAATAGATATGTTCTGTAATATTTGTATTTTTCTAAATAGAAAAAATATATGGCACACGATGACCGTTATGTAATATTAGAAATATATTTCATACATTTTCATTCATTAAAACACGGATGTAAAAAACTCCTTCTTGCCGCTGAAAATCAACCAGCATTTATCCCAGTAATGGTGAAACAATCTATATGTAGCAAGATTCTGTGCTTACTGATTTAAATGTGCCAACACAAGAAATCTAAAATCTTCTCTTTTCCTGCCAGTATTGTATTTCATAATCACTAAAATTATCAAACTTCCTTTAAAATATTTGAAAAAAAATATTAATTGCCATGGCAAAATCTTGCCGTGGCAAACTCACCATAGTAAAATCTTGCCATGGCAAAGTTGCCATGGCAGAATCTTGCCATGGCAGAAACTTGCCATGGCAGAACCTTGCCATGGCAAAATTGCCATGGTAGAATCTTGCCATGGCAACGTTGCCAAGGCCAGTTTTTGCCATGGCAAAATAAAAAAAAAACTGAGTTATCGATATAAAACAACATATTTCTACCAATACATTCGTTTGGAAATAGTTAAAATAACTTTTAAAGAAAAATAAAAAAAAAAAATTGCCATGGCAAAATCACGAATTTTCTTGCCATGGCAAAAGACCGATTTGCCATGGCAAAACCGCTTTTGCCATGGCAAATGTAATTTTCTCGTACTGATTTACAAAAAACTAGTAATGATATCATATCAAAACATACTAACTTTAAAATAGGTGGGTTAATGTAACAATTTAAGGCAATTTTCATTTTTGTAAAGCGCGTATAAATATGGGCTGAATTTGCCAAATACCGGCGTGGCAAAAAGAAACCGGCGGCTATTTTATATCCTTTAAAATTTTGACATGTTTAGATAAGTATATATGAAGCTATAATGGAATTCCAAAAATTCGCACTTTCGTTTCATTTTTTTAACATTTTACCCCAAAAATAGGGTATTTGCATCATTGGATTTTGGTAGATTTTTTATATGTCATTCCTGATATGTTATAGATCACACATGCCAAAAATCATTTCTGTGCAAATTTTTTCCCTTAAATTTCGTATTTTTACTGGACTAACAGGATAATATTAGAAATTGAATACTCTGTATTATGGGCCTAATACCTTAACACGGTTTAACTAACTCTTTGTTATGTCGTAAACCTTTACATTGATAACCTTGTTTTTCCAATAATTACAATTTCGTCTGCTAAATAGTCTATAGTAAGCAGTTAACTTGTGTACATGTTTACGATAAATTGGAGTTATAGGTTATAGAGTCAGTAAATGAACGGGTAAATATATTCTTTCATGTTCTTTTCATATTTTTATAACATTTTGAGAATTTAAACGTTGGTTTGTTTTAATTGTACCAGGCTGATAATGATACACGTTGGATCGCTTTTGAACAATGTATTTTATTCTGTAAAATCAATGTATTTTAAAATAAAAAATTATCAAAAAGTGCAAGAGCCCCGTCTGCTACACATTACTTTTAACCCCGACATCCGGCAGATATCATCAAAAGCGCAACCGATGCCGGGGTGAACATTGAGCAGTTCTTAAGTCATCTCACCTGTTGGCTCACCCGGAATGAAGCATTGGTCCCTTTTAAGCCGTTCCACCTTTGGCTCACAGCAGGATCACCTTTAACCCCATTGTTCGTTGCCTCCCGAACCTTCGAAACAGAGACAAGAACGAGGCTATACAAATTAAAGGAAGATATCTATTGTGTGCGCAACCTTCAATTTGTAATAGTCACAGCTGCTAGCATCAGCGGGTGGAACAGACGTCATACTGGACCTCTGAATCAAACAGACTACCATTAAACAGTCAAAGATAGACGTCATACTAGACCTTTCTGAACGTAGCATGTATCAGTCGCGACCTACTTAAAAGTATTAAAAAAAAGAATCCTTAAATATTTAATACTACACTATTGCGCAATCCGCTTATCGATTAGATAGTAAAAGCTATATATAAACACCGTGTGTCATCAATCAATCTGGACAAAACTATTGTAAATTGTTTTTCAGTGTGAAATTTAAAGTTGTCTTCCGTTTTTTTTTAATGAAATATATTTTATATAAAATATGTCTTCTTCACTTTGTTAAAACCTGATTTTTTTTGTTTTGTTTTTAATTTCTCAAACCAAAGGTTTTCATTTGGTTAAACCAGAGGTTTTATTTGGTTAAACCAGAGGTTTTTACAGTAGCAAGGGTACTGGGTCAGCAGTGGTCAGTTTTAGTTCAGGGCAAGGGTCAAATAAGGTCAAATAGCTCTAATAGCCTTATAATATAAACTACTCGTATTTAACCGCTCAACACTTTCTAGCGCTGATACATACATGAACGGTCAGCAGATTTACTCCTTATTTAACTGCTCAGCACTATCCAGCGCTGATACATACATGAACGGCCAGCAGATTTACTCCTTATTTAACTGTTTAGCACTATCTAGCGATGATACATACATGAACGGTCAGTAGATTTACTCCTTATTTAGCTGCTCAGCACTTTTTAGCGTTGGTACGTACAAGAGCGGTCTGCAGATTTACTCTTTATTTAACTGCTCAGCACTTTCTAGCTCTGATACATACATGAGCAGTTAGCACAGTTACTCTATATTTAACTTGTCGGCCCTTTCTAGCGATAGTACATACTTATGCGGTCAACATGTGTACTATATTTTACTGTTCTGCACTTTCTAGCGCTATTATATATTTTAGAATTTGCTGATCATAGAAAATAGAAGGAATCCGTCCGCTTTTAGTGCCCATTTGATACACACTTGAGCGGTCATCATAATTACTTTATATGTAACTTGTAAACACTTTCTTGCACTATAAAACGTGTGAGAAAGAAATGAAAGGAATTAGGCAGCAATTTGCGCACATTATAGTCAACACGACCTCAGGACAGCATTCAATATATTGTATGTATGTTCTAAGAGAGCATCCAGTATTACGTGTTGTATTTACATTGGAATTGAATTTTACAACAGGCAATATCGATCTATGGCAGTGGCTAGGTAGCCGGTTCCGACTAAAGGTATACGTAGCCGACTCTATATATACATATCTTATATTAACATGTAAGTTAAGGTAGCCGACTTTAATTACAGTATTATAAAGTATCATTATATTGGTTAAATACGTTATATTTCTTGTGATTTATTATTTACTATTTGTAATTAATTGTGTTTATTTCGCCGTGTTTACGCACGCATATCATATCGCCTTTGTTATATTATCAATGAATGATCAAATTTTCGTTATCGAAACGGATAGACATGACATTGTGTTTTAGAATGGGCCCTTAAATGATTTTACTCTTGCTCAATGCAGACGTGATTTATTGAAGGTTTATTGTTTTGTGTTGACACAGGGACGGACGAAATGAAAACGGATAGAAATAAACAAGCATAACTTTGTATCTTATCCTAAAAAATTGGCCCTAAATACTTAACAGTAAATTTTACGCTTTCGAGCGTGATCAATGCAGACGAGTTTTATCAAAATTTGGCAGATACTGTTTTCTTGTTTTGTTTAATTTGGCACACATGACAATTGTGAACTACTAACATGAGTTTTTTTACCTTCTAACAATCACTCGATACTTATTTTTGATACCGTGATAAACGAAACAAAAGTTTAAAACAGAAGGGCAAAACAAAAAGCATTTTTATAGTATGGCAGTCTGTACCAAATGTGAAAGATGATTACATAAAAATCTAAAGGATCAATAAATGATATTTTCAAGTAATAGAAAACAACAAAATATTATTTAAAAACTTATTTCAAGAATTTATAAACACGGCATTTAAACACGTCGATGACTATAACGACATCCTACATTCTAGCAGTCCGGTAACCGGACAGGGTCCGGTACTCGATTTCTCAATAATAAGTAATGATTGTATATAGTTTTAACTGTGATTTACTTAAAATATCGATACCTATATGTAAACAAAATAATATGTGAGTATATTTTTCATCGTCTCTAACAGTTTGCTGATTTTTCAGTCAATAAAACGTCCATACGTTATTTTGTAAAAAGTGACGTTGCCTTCAAGTTTGGCCTAAACTTTAAATCTTAAATATTTTTCTTAATGAATGGAAAACTTTAAAAGTTTTAAACATCACACGTCAGCTATTGAAGTTAAATGTCATTTAAAACAGTTATTCATTTGAATAATAAAATATGACAATTGTAAGTATTTCACATTTTTTTTAATTTCGATAATCAAGTGAAGAAATTGTTGAAATTTAAAAATTACGATCCCATAAAAACATTGCCTGTGTTTGGCCCGCCTCCAGATGCACATATTTTAATGGGTGACGTCACGGCGATCTCACCAATATTGATTTCGGCAAACTTTCGTTTTATAAATAATACAGTGATTTATTCGAGACGTTTAAAAGTAAGTCTTTTGTATGTAGTCACACGAAATTTTGTATGCAGATAAGTATCAATATCTTGAGTAAATAACAGGTACCATTACCTATTCATTAGAAAATCTATTACCGGATAGCCATAAAATCCCATGAGGTTAGACACTACCGCAGAAGATACGGCTAAGACGTCAGAGTCGTATCTCTAGAATTTGTGTCTTAAGAGGGGTCGTATCTGTAGCCTTTACGAAATATATAAATCTTTTTTTCTTTTTTTTTTTGAAACACAGTAAAGATTTTCCATTGGCATTGGGTTTTGAATGCTACGGACTGTCAATAACAGTTTTAGACTTTCGTTTTTAGATTAGACAAAATATACAACACAATGTGCAAAGTGCATATTACAAACTCTCTGCCAGATTAGGCTGCATTTAAACTTACATTAAATTATTTTTTAAGATCGGTAGTAATCGTTGAAGAAGGAAATAAGATTTTCACTTATCCAATCCACTGATCTAACTGCATTCATCTGTACCATTTGTTTCATTAGGAACGGCCGTTGTCTACCTTAGTTATCAGGCAGTACCAATTTCAAAAGTAAATATCTTTGGTGATAAAGCGAACTGGAAGCCAAGGTTTCGATTAATTCTAATAGGGCTAGCAATGCTTTAATCATCACAACGATGTTATGTTGACGTCAACGTGATATTATTTGCTTTGCTGAATAACTCGCAATAAGTTTCGCTCGAACTGAATTCTGCCGCAAGACGTATTACCGTTTCCGGTCCTGGCGTGTTTTTACAAATACCTACTATTGGCGCCATGCTTGCGCGAAGAAACAGTTCCATCACATTTGATATAAATTTTACAATAAAGAACATGTTAGAATCGAAATAATTTATAGCAAAACAGTGCTGTATCACTATTTATACACTCGGGTGGTTATACGTCGTTCGAAATAATTTCACTCGGGCTGCGTATAACCACCCATCGTGTATAAATAGTGATAAAGCATAGCTTTGCTATAAATTATTTCTTAAATAATAAATCTTTATCATGGAATATTCAAATAATTCAGGTTCGGGAATAATAAAGAGTACTTGCGGCCGATTCATCAAATGACTCTTTTTGTCGAAAATGTTTAAATTGTTTCCGCATTTTTTTTGCCGAAAATACCCTGCTTACGTCATGATTTCGTCGGTAAAGTCATTTTTAAACAGGGAATCAATCTGCATAATTCTTACAGTTTGGAATTAGCAAGGTAACTTGTTGAATGCAGATAGCTCTAAGCCTATATTATTTTTACACGCTGCTTACATGCCGCTTTTCTGCTATATTTTTCTTTTCTTTTCTGTTCCTTTTTAGCTCGACTATCCGAAGAATAAGTAGAGCTATCCTACTCACTTACATTATGACAAGGTCTTTCGAGATAAAGCTTTGAAACATTCAACACTTATGTTCAATCATCATATCCAGTTTTAAGTAAGATGACATCACTCCATCAAAGATTTTAGTTGAATTATGGACCCTTTAACGGGCCTTTAACTTAGAAATCTTGGTTAAGATTTTCATTGCAGTTAACATTTTGTCTAAGGTGTTTGACATATGGCTTTGAAACTTTTATTATTTGTTGATCATAACAGTTAGAAGTATAAGAAATGATGGTTCTGGGACACATTGACCCCATTTTAACCCTTACCCTTGACCTAAACTGACCAATGCTGGCAAACTCAAAAAATAAAATCACAGGTTTTTACAAAGTAATGTGAAAACCTCTACTTTGACAAATTAAACAAGTTTGCCAAACTATTGCCAAATTTCTGCCACGAACGCAGCAATGTGTCAGTGTTTGCCACTTGGGCAAAACTTTGCAAAACTTCGGCAAGGTTAGTTAATGTATTTAAATGTGATAAACACTTATATTAAATTTCTGCCAAATTTTTGTCACAAAGACAGCAATATGTCAGTGTCTGACACCTTGGCTAAACTTTGGCAGGTTATTTTAATTTATGAAGTGCAATGGTATTGGTTTTATTTTTAATTAGTAACTACATTATTAGTCTTTAAACTCATACTGAAAAGCAATTTACAATAGTTTTTAGCCTCTTTTATTAAAATAATTTATAATTGTTTTTTCATTTTGTTTTACGTTGTTAATTTTCATTTTTGATGCAATAAATCATAAATGTTAATACCATCTTGTAACATTTTTATGAAAAATAAACAATAGTAACCACATAATACACCTGTTTTGTCTTGCTATTGCATGCTGTTATACTTTACTACAGGGATATATTTGGCGATGGTAAACCGAAATGGTCAAAGTATATTTTATTTACATAACATACCCAATGTGTTCCGGATCCGACTGAGTTATCTAAATTGATTATTCCGCATTCAACCGAAGACTGTCTTCGGTCCTTTTATTTCTATTAAATACACCCCTAAAGTTTTTAATTTTTAATTGTTTCACCCATTGTTCAATCTCAAAGTTAGAAATAGGTTTGTTGATAAAGGCGTACGTAGGATTTATATAGGCAGATGGTCCCCAATTTTTGAAAAATAATAAGATCGATGACAGTGTTGAAAATCGACAGTTTTCACTGAAATAAACTTTAAACTACCTCACCGTATCGTTTTTAATAAAAACACATTTTCAGTATTGATGTAAAATGAGTTTAAAGTAGACCGGTACAGGCATTTCGTGTTAAAATTGCTGAATTCGGCCATTTCAGACTCAAAGTTCGCTTTTTAGCAACCCTTGCTTCAGTTAACAATTTATAACAGCTATTTTTATCATTCTTTTTGTAAAGTGGAACTACACGTGCTAATTTCAAATAATCAGGGACAACACCTTGAATGATTGATAAGTTAATAATATGTGACAACGGATGTGCAATAATTTCACAGGAATCCTTCACAAATCTTGAGGGAATACCATCAAGTCCAGTGGCCTTTTTTGTACCAAGAGATTTAATATATTTTAAAACAGTACTTTCAGATACAATACCAAAACGGTAATTATCTGGTTTCACTCCCTTTGATGAATAGAAATTAAAAACAAAATTCCTAACAAATCAATGACCTTTGGTAATTTTGCAACAAGCTTACTAGCAATAGAAGAATAAAAAAATTAAAACTTTCAGCAATCATCGATTTGTCAAAACACAGTTCATTATCAATAGAAAAGCCAATATTACTAGATGGTTTACCTTGTTTGGACGGTAGACCCAACTTGTTAAGATGGTTCCATAAGGATTTTGAGTCATATTTATTGTCCTCAAGAGCATTTTTAAAATAATCTTTTTTGGCCTTTGATATACAATACTGAGCTTTGTTTCTCAGAGTTCTAAAGTTATGTAAATTTTCTTCAGATTTTTCTCTTTTATATCTGTAAAAAGCAGTATCTCGATCATTAATGCTCTGAAGAACTTCAGCATCAATCCATTGTTCAGTACGTTGTTTCATACGGACATTTATCAAAGGAGCTAAAGTATCAAGAGCTTCTAAAAAAGTGCTTTAAAATTATTCCAAGCTGTATTTACATTATCACAGAGCAGGACTTTATTCCAGTCAGAACCCAGAACATGTTGCTGAAAAGCTTCCTTATTGTAGTTTTTAAGAGACCTCAATTCAACAGTATTATGTTTCCCAAAGTGGTCATGAGTAACTTTCCTAGTACAATATATAACTTGATGATCACTAATACAACAATCAACAACACCACTTTGTGATATTTTCTGAGGATCTGATACAAGGACAAGATCAATGACTGACGAGGAATCTAAAGAAATTCTAGTAAAATCTTTAATCAGTTGTGTAAGACTAAACAAGCTACACATAGATTTAAAGTGTTTTAAAAACTTGCAGTTACTCTTTGTGGAAACATTAGTATTAAAATCACCTAAAAGTATGGATTCATGGATGTTAAAAGTAAAACAAGATGTAAACACTGTTTCTAAAACATCATAAAAATTTGACTGTTTGGGTGGTCGATAAAGTACACCACATAACATGGGCTTCGTCTTTGGAAGAAGAATGTCTATAAATGCTGCCTCCAAATCAACGTGGTTCAGATCTTCACGGATATTAAAAGCAACGTCTGTTCGAATATAGATGCAGACTCCTCCCCCATGACGATGTCTGTCCTTACGATGAATAGAATAGTTTTCTATGGCTATTTCTGAATCCAAAACGCTGCTGTCAAGCCAAGTTTCAGAAACACATAAACAGGCACAATTAGACTCTTTGACTATCAGTCGAAGTTCATCAATTTTTGGCAAAATACTTCTAACACTGAGATGAAGAAAATGAATGCCTCTTTTTTTCAATTGTGAAAAATCCAGGGTGGATGGGCCTGGACATGTGTGAACATCTCCACAGAGTAATAAAGTTGATGTGATCCACTTATATTGGCAACAGTTTGAAAATGAGTTTTTTTTTCTGTAATTTACCCTCGTTAATTTGTATGAAGGAGCAATGAATTGTTCATAAAACACATGTTGACCATAGGATATTGGAGAACAAAGAAAGTCGTCATCAATGTGCTGGCTATATGTATATCTATTAAAAATGTACGATTTGAGTTGTTTACAAATGTCTTCCTAGGTCAAACACCACCAATTCACCGATTCACAGCTTTTTTAACAATTAAAAAATACAAAAGTCCATATATTCGGTTTATCAATATGATCATTTACCACATATATTAGCTGCAGATTCTTACAATGAATTCAGCATATAAGTTTGCAAATGTCAGTCGGTCGGACGTCTTTCTTTAGACCAAATATTTTCTGCTCTTTAAGTTCAACAGTTTTAACTGATCTTCACCAAACTTTATAAACATGTTTGTGGGCATGGTATCTCGGTCAGCTTCATTTTTCAATAGCCAGTCAGATTGCCCCAGGCTGCTCCGAGTTTATTGAAAATTAGACATTTTAGCCTTTCCACCCCTAAATCCAACTGTTTCATTTGATCTTCACCAAACTTGATAAGAATGTTTGTGTATTTGTGTGCATAATATCTTTGTCATGTTCAGTTTAGTAACTATTCAAATTGTCCCAGGCACTTCAGAGTTACAGCCCTTGTTTTTTTTTTAAATTTGCATTTTCAGCTCACCTGAGCACGAAGTGCTCAAAGATGAGCTTTTGTGATCACCCTGTGTCCGTCGTCCGTCGCCGTTGTCGTGATCAACAATTTGACTGTTAACATTCTAGAGGTCATAAATTTGAGCTAATCTTAATAAAACTTGGTCAGAATGTTACCCTTAATAAAATCTTGGACAAGTTTGATATTGGATCATCTTGGGTCAAAAACTAGGTCACCAGCTCAAATCAAAGAAAAAGCTTTTTAACACTCTAGAGGTCAAAATTTTGGCCCAATCTTTATGAAACTTGGTCAGAATGTTACCCTCAATAAAATCTTAGATGAGTTTGATATTGGGAATTTGGGGTCAAAAAGTAGGTCACCAGGTCAAATCAACACTCTAGAGGTCACAATTTTGGCCCAATCTTAATGAAACTTTGTCACAATGTTACCATCGATAAAGTCGAGTTTGATATTGGGTCATCTTGGGTCAAACAGTAGGTCACCAGATCAAATCAAAGGAAAAATTTGTTAACACTGTAGAGGCCAGATTTATGATTGTATCTTCATGACACTTGGTCACAATGTTAAAATTGATGATTTCAAGGTTTCTTTTGAATCTGGGTTAAAAGTAGGTCGCCAAGTCAAATCCAAGGAAGAGCTAATTTACACTGTAGAGGCCACATTTATGATCATATCTTAATGAAACTTGGTCAGAATATTAACATTGAGGCTCTATAGGTCAGATTTGAAGCTGGGTTAAGTGGGGTCAAAAACTAGGTCACTAGGTCAAATCCAAGGAAAAGCTTCTTAACACTCTAGAGACCACATTTATCACTATATCTTCATGAAACTTGGTCAGAATGTTAATCTTGATAATCTTTAGGTCAAGTGTGAACTTGGGTCATGTCAGATCAGAAACTAGGTCACTAGATCAAATCAAATGTAAAGCAATACATAATTTGCAAATAATGTTCAGAGCAGAAATGTACCAGAGCCCCCTGCAATAGCTGCAGCGATGATGACAATGCTCCATATACATGAATTAACAATCATGGAAGCCCGCCCGCTTAGCTCAGTAGGTAAGAGCGTTGGTCTACGGATCTCGGGGTCGCGAGTTCGATCCTCGGGCGGGGCGTATGTTCTCCGTGACTATTTGATAAACGACATTGTGTCTGAAATCATTAGTCCTCCACCTCTGATTCGTGTGGGGAAGTTGGCAGTTACTTGCGGAGAACAGGTTTGTACTGGTACAGAATCCAGGAATACTGGTTAGGTTAACTGCCCGCCGTTACATGACTGAAATACTGTTGAAAAACGGCTTTAAACCCAAAAACAAAAAAACAAACAAACAATCATGGAGGAGTTGAAGACAGGCATATAAGACAAGCTATAATCCATTTGTTTTGACATTTAAGATTGTGTAAAGTGTTTGAAGCTGCTCACCATCAGATATTTGGTGAAAAAGAGAAGTTCCTTCAATGTGTCTAAGATAAATATCCAATTTTAGCTCGACTATATCCTACTCGACCCGGCCATAACTCTGGCACCACTATTTCAAGAATTATATCCCCTTAAAGTTTTGGTGCACTTCCACTTTATCTCAGTTGTTTCAAACTTAAAATAGTTGTTCAGCATCATCACACACATCATACGGCAAAATGGTCAGAACTATGGCACCAACATTTCATAATTTATCCCCCCTTTATACTTTATTTCAGGTTAAAATTTTGGTGCACTTCCACTTTATCTCAGATATTACTAAGTGGATTTGATTTAAATTTAAAATATTTGTTTAACAGCACCACTCACATCATATGACACAAGGGCCATAACTCTTGCACCAGTATTTCATGAATTATCCCCCTTTGCCAGAATGATTACCTTGAAGAAATCTAGGCCGAGTTCGAAAATGGGTCATCTGGGATCAAAAACTACGTCACTAGGTCAAATCAAGGAAAAACATTGTGTATGCGATAGAGGCTGCATTTTTTCAACTGATCTTCATGAATATTGGTCAGAATAATTACCCTGATAAAGTCTAGGCCGAGTTTGAAAATGGGTCACGTGGGGTCAAAAACTAGGTCACTAGGTCAAAACAAGGATAAACTTGTGTATGCGATAGAGGCTGTATTTTTCGATTGATCTTCATGAATATTGGTCAGAATGATGACCTTGATGAAATCTAGGCCGCGTTCGAAAATGGGTCATTTGGGGTCAGAAACTAGGTCACTAGGTCAAATCAAGGAAAAAACTTGTGAATGCGATGGAGGCTGTATTTTTCGATTGATCTTCATGCATTTTTGTCAGAATTATTACCTTGATGAAATCTAGGCCGAGTTCGAAAATGGGTCATCTGGGGCTGGGTCAAAAACTAGGTCACTAGGTCAAATCAAGAAAAAAAATTTTTGTATGCGAAAGAGGCTGTAGTTTTCAATTGATCTTCATGAATATTGGTCAGAATGATTATTTTTATGAAATCTAGGCCGAGTTCGAAAATGGGTCATTTGGGGTCAAAAACTAGGTGACTAGGTCAAATCAAGGAAAAACCTTGTGACTGCGATATAGGCTGTAGTTTTCAATTGATCTTCATGAATAATGGTCAGAATGATTACCTTGATGAAATCTAGGCCGCGTTCGAAAATGGGTCATCTGGGGTCAGAAACTAGCTTTACAAATAATGCACCCAGTGAAAATATTCAGTTTCCTGATCTCAATAAGTATAAGATTTTATTTGTTATTACGAATGTCACTGAGAACAAATGGCTCATCCGGGCTGTCTGTCTGCATCTGTTGATCAAACTAGTAGAAACTTCTCACATTACAAGCATATTCTCTATCGTGAAAATAAATAGTCGTCCTGTTTTCTGATTCCAGTAAACAACTCTTGTGTCAACCTGGAATAAAAAGATGCACGCATTATAAGTTATAAAAATGGACTTTTGCAATACATAGATACTGATAATTGTATCTATTAAATGATGTGAAAATTATGACAAATAAAATGACATGTGGGCAGGGATGACGACATCATTTAAGTGTCAGAACGCACCATACTCATTTCGTCGCGAAAAAAAGTAAATAACATTAAATGTGCCTGTTGATATTCAATACAAGTTATCTACAGTGTTTTATTTGCATTTTATGGTTATATTACGTTAAAATCTACCTCCTAAATTATATTTTATATAAATTCATAGTGCCGTCACAAGTTATCCGGCCAATCCTCACCTCATTTTGAAGGATTGTCTTCAAACTGACATATAGTAATGACATAAGTACGGGAGAGACTTTTTCAAGAGAGATTTTACCTGTCACAAAACTTAAAAAGCACATAAAGTGCGGTAATGGGATCTAAATAACACTTCTCCATGTTATTCCTACCAAAATGTCAAAACTACATCCATAGTATAATTTAAACCAAAGCTAGCGTTAATGTAAACTATATTAAATTAGACTAGTGTTCTTTAACCTGTCCGCCATAAATATCATTAAATGTGCCTGTTGATATTCAATACAAGTTATCTACAGTGTTTTATTTGCATTTTATGGTTATATTACGTTAAAATCTATCTCCTAAATTATATTTAATATAAAATGCATGGTGTTCATAGTGCCTTCACACGTTGTCCGGCCAATCCTCATCTCGTTTTGATTGATTGTCTGCAAACTGACATACAGTAATAACATAAGTACGGGAGAGACTTTTTTCAAGAGAGATTTTACCTGTCACAAAACTTCAAAAGCATATAAAGTGCGGTAATGGGATCTAAAAAACACTTTCCCATTTTATTCCTACCAAAATGTCAAAACTACTTCCACGGTATAATTTAAACCAAAGCTAGCGTTAACGTAAACTATGCTAAATTAGTGTTTTTTAGCCTGTCCGCCATTACGCAATCCTCCGTGTTAGAAATTATTCAAAATGCACAATAATTCTTTTGTACAGTTTTGATAAAATATATGAAAGTGACATAACTGTTGCGTTGTTAAAGCTTTTTTTAAATTTTATTTCAAACATCTCTTTAAACTTTGGGACTGAACAAGTTCTGAACGATATATTTGCCTCTAAACGTTTTAACTTTTTGGTTAAACAATCTGAAGAGTTTCCAGAATTTCCAATCTCGCGGTCAGTATAATATTCTTAGACAAGTAAAACATTCATCATAAACGTATCATCTCTTCATGTTAAAACACTGCGAAAAAAGAGTTAATATACGGGAGTGTACGGGATTCCGTATATTACCCGTATACGGGAAGAAATACGGGAAAACTAAAATACGGGCGTGTACGGGGCTTGTATATATTTTAAAGTCCGTATACTAATAAAATACGGATTTCCAAATACTATGAAATACGGAATTCTTAGTATACGATACCCCGTATATTATTGAAATACGGGAAGTTCTAAAAAGGGTTATTCTGATCGTATACAACACAGTATATTCCCGTATATGTCTGGTGTATATTTCTCGTATATGTTTCATATACAACCCCGTATATTTCCCGTATATTCTGGATATACGGGATAGTTATAGTTTGTATATTTCGAAAATACAGGGATTAAATTTCCCGTATATTCTTCGTATACCACTCCGTATATTTCCCGTATATGCCGGAAATACGGGATTTAAATAATTTGTATATTTTGAAAATACTGGACTTATATTTCCCGTATATTGTTTGGATACAACTCCGTATATTTCCCGTATATGCAAGAAATACGGGATTTAAATAATTTATATATTTCAAAAATACGTGATGCAATCAATATTTGTAGTGAAAATTATATTCTCCGGCCATTTCAAAGGTCAAACGTTTTGCATTTTTTCGACATTGTACGTGTATGTAGAACGAATGCCAATATTGAAAGAAATAAATGTTTAATACTAATATGTCATGAACTGAAAAAAATCATTCACGGACCAAAACCGGTATAAAATCCAACATGAATGAATCCATTATTTCATCTTGCGCGTTTATTTTAACATTTAATTTAAATAGCCGATTGAGAAAAAAAAAAATTAACCAATTCATCCCTATTTATTTGTAGTGATAAATACATCCGTGGATCATCACCATTGTAAAAATCAAATGCAAGCCTAAATTAAATCTTTTTTATGCACATTTCCAACGCTTGTGCATACAATACAAATATTTATAGAAAAAAGATGAACTAATCCATTTCTGTTTTGTACTGAAAAAAGTATATAAGACATGTATTGATACTTTACTTATGAAATCAGTTCTAATATTTTTACAGACGCAAAATAATCGATATGATGTGTCTGCGTCCAAAGATTCGAACAAAAGCCCTTCGTTCGATTTAATACAGTATCGTCTGCTACCGACCGAGTAGGTCATTTTTGTGTTTTTGTTGGGATTAACGTTGCGCTGACACACTTAGCGACTTTCCAGTTTTGTTGGTGGAGGAATGCCCCAGGTGCCCTAAGCGAGAACCTGCTTAATGTCTTCCTCACATGGAAAATTCAACACTGAGTGAGGCTTTAACCCACATCGGTGATAGGCAATTGGTTTGAAGTCATCGATCTAAACCACTCGGCCACTGAGACCCACTCCGGGTATGTCGGACCTTTAAACCAACATGTAGATAACATAGCATTTTGGTTATAAAGAAAGCACATAATTAACCGAATTCATTCAGTTTAATAGCGAGCTCGAAGAGCAGGTCCGAAGGGCCTGCTCGAGAATCGAACTTTACGGTAACGCAAGTATACTTTCACACTTGGTGATGGATTTGAAAAGTTTCGTCGGAAGTTTTAAAAAAAACCACCCTAGCGGACTAGTGCTCACAGGAAGTACTTCTTTCCGAAGTGAATACAGAACTTCATTTAATTGCTAAAAATAATTCATCACTCAACAATAATGAAAGAATGATTTCCAGTTGTTTGAAAAAAAATATTATTTGCATTTAAAAGATCAAGCATCGGCCAGAAAATGAAAAAAAATGTCATTAATAAGCAGAAAGAAACGGGAACGCGATAATGTCGTCACCGTGACACCGGCTCCCATAAATTTTGCAACGTATGATATTCACTGTTATAGGCATGGTGACTCTAAATTAATGTAGACTTTTTTCAAGCGAATAGGTTCTCCTGAATTCTTGTGACTAGTGAATAGTTTCTTTGTGACAAATAAATGATGCATAATATTTTTAGATAAATCCGATTTCTTTCAGTTCGTTTTGAGGCTTTGCCTTAGTTCATATTATAATTCAAAGGGCTATAAAGATGTGTTTTATACTTTTTTGTTCAATGTTCACTTTCAGCTGTTACTTAATTATAAATTATTAAGTGAAATATATTTTCATATTCGTTGACTTTTGTTTCGAAGTAAATCCGCAGAGGTTCTATGTATAGTACGGTGACATAGCGAGGACATAGGAAATATTTTTTTTTTAGTGCGCAGGTGTTAGCCACCACGTGCGTATATGGTAATTCACAAGTGCGCGGAGTTAAATATCACGTGCGCAATGACAGCTATCACGTTCGCACGTTATACTAAAATGTGCGCATGTGATAACTAACACGTGCGCACGTGTTAGCTGATCAATGAAAAAAGCGTGAAAGATCTGCAATTTTTCTAAATGGATGTCTTTCATAAGAAAGTGTTATTTAGTAGTTAGCTGTAATTTACGAAGTAAGTGTTTCTTGTTTTTGAAAAAGGCTGATATCTTGATTAGTTTCGTTGGTAATTTTTCACGTTCGCACGTGCCGGCTAACATCAGCGAACGTGATAGCTATCACATGCGAACGTGTTAGCTAAGATAGTTATCACGTGCGCAAAGTTAATCAACACATTCGCACGTGGTAGCTAACATGTGCGAATATGGTGCTAACACGTGCGCACGTGATAAATAAAATGTTTCCTATGTCCCCTCTATTCCACCGTAGTATACACTGTTCCAAGACTATTTTATTTCTCGTGGATGTAGTGTCCTTTAGTATTGACCTAGAACATATGAATATATCCTATATTTCCGTAAATTCATTTTCAATGTCCAAACATAGATAGCGAAAATACAAATATTACATATATAATTCTTAATTCTGTCGCATGTGTAGGTAGCTGAGCGGCAAAGCGTTTAGCTGCCAATATCAAGGTAGTGGGGTCGATTTTTTGGCTATACCTTTTCCCCTTAATTTTATTTGAAAACTTACCACTTATTTGTCAAACGCATCGTGATATTTATGGTCCAGTTATTAAAAATTATCATATTCATCCGTTGTAAAAAGTCGACTTTTAAAAACATTCTAGATAAAAAGACACATTACCTGTCACAAGCGTACTAGAAAATAAATACTTTAAGAGAAAATAATTAAAATTCATAAAGATAAAACGGGTAGCGATAACATTACATTACTTTACTTTAAAGAAATGATAACCGTGGTGACGTGGGTGGAAGTCAGACCCGCTCATTAACGAAAACGCTCGAAAAATATTGGCAAAGATTAATGAGTGCCTTTCATTAAATCAAATATATAAGCATTTACAATGATTTACCCATCTTCACGAAAATAAACTGTACATGTAATTTCTGCGGAACAGTTTTACTGCAAGATTAATTGATAATAATTGTATACATATTAACTAAATTTAAGAGAAATAAATAGATAGACATAGCCCATGTACCCTAATCCTGGTAATCCAGCTTGACAATTTCTAACATTTTTCTACCTGCAAAAATAGCAAAAACTCGATGAATGCCAGTTAACACAAATTAGCGCAAATTAAGTGGGATCTTTAATGCATACATATTAGGTATGATTTCTTCCGTCCAATCAGTGGGGAAAACGCTTCGCGCGTTCATTATTCCGAGGCGATAACATCTGGTTTAAGTGACCACACGCGATAATCTGTATATTGCATATTTCAGAGGGAAAGGAAGTCACGGGTAAGTACTTATTTGATTTAATATGTTTTAATTTTTAATAAACTGAATTTGACCGATTTTTTCTCAATATGAATACTTTTTGTGACAAACCAGACCATGAATGATATTTCACTTAATCGGAAACACGGGTTGCTTCCTGTTAAGTATGTCGATTTAAATGATACACTTCAGAAGAAATACTTTTTTATTGCTTTAACAAATTCAGAAGCGTCAAAAGAGTCAGTTTAGTAAATTGTGTAATCTTAATATGAAGAAAAGAAATTCAGAATAGCCGTTAAATAGTTCATTCATTCATTCATTCATACATTCGATTGATCTTTTCTTTTCACAACTCATCATTT
Source organism: Mercenaria mercenaria (assembly GCF_021730395.1). Taxonomy (NCBI): domain Eukaryota; kingdom Metazoa; phylum Mollusca; class Bivalvia; order Venerida; family Veneridae; genus Mercenaria; species Mercenaria mercenaria. Next base: position 85,057,699 of record NC_069368.1, read on the forward strand.
AACTATTATTTCATTCATTCTTTCATCCAATAGTCGACAAGAATGTCAGTCACCAAGTTGATGTTGCAAGTGTTTGGAAAAAAAAAGATATCGTGCAAAAATCATTTGATGAATACCATTGGGGTTAAACGAGATTAAAGTTGCAAGGACAAAAACAACTCCTGATAGAAGTTTTATTTCGTAGAATCTAGGTAGCCAAGGCTAGCTTCTTTCATAGTGAATAAGGCGGCACGCCCATTCATTCATTTGATCAAAACTGGAATTTCGGGAAAGCATTTATGAAGTTAATAATTACAATCTTTTATCTTTAGAAAATGGGTACCGGTAATCTAACTGGCAAAATAACGTTTTTTTCTAGACTACTGTGTAAGCGGTTGTGATGCGTATTATTGTTTCAAAGTATTATATCAAAAAAGGTCGGTAATAATAAAAATTCATATTATGTAGAATTTGATTATTAATCTGAAAGTGTTAAGAATTTTATATTGACCTAAAAATACGGAAAAATATATACATACTACAGATCTTTTGCATTACCAGCTTTTAGTAACATCATTAAAACCGATAAAGCGGGACAGCCTTACCTATCATAAAAGTCAATAGAACAAATAATCCAGTTCATCGATTTCCGTACTAAGTGTTGTTATTGTAGTAACACGGGGATAGGGGTGGGGGTGAGGTGAATCGATAACTAATAACTTTGGTCATTATAATTTTATCTGATGCATTTACAGGCGAACGGTTTACTAAACGATGTACTTGAATGAAGTTTAAATTAATATTAAAGTGAAATGCGGAACAAGTCGAATATATGTATAATACTTTATTTATTGTCAAATAAAAGTAATATTTAGTAATATGAATATTGTATCTAACATATTTAAAAAGCGTTACATATTATACATCTAAAACACACATTTACTTTCAGGACCATACATGTACAAAAAGTAAGTAATTGCTCAGCTTAGTCTGTTATTTTAAACATGCGCCACCGATCGATTTTCGCCGGACCATTATGACATTTTCAGAAATTAAAGTTGACGATATTTCCGACTGACTGGTATTTTTTCAGTTCTCTGTTTTTCTCCATATTGCGGCTGTAAAATCTTCAAATATGACCACAAACGTCTTTTTTCAGCAGAGCGCAGTACTTAACAGGTTTTTTAAGTAACGTTTCTTTATACAACAAAAATATACGGCAAAAATTGTGTTAAAATTATCTCTAAAATAATATATAATTTGTCAAGTTTAATTAGACGTCACATTGGAGGCAAACGATTTCGAACGCAAAACACGTAAAACTGACGTCGAGTTTCACCCAAAATTTTGCGTAAAGACGCCTGTATTTATTGAAATTGCCCGATAGTTTTTGAACAATTTTGAAAAAGCGTACATCATTCCATTCACTATCGATTCCAAAAATAAAAAATGGAGGAAAATGGGTTGGGGGCGGTGTGTGTCGATCTATTTACTATTGCGCTTCCCCTACCCCAGTAAAAATAATGATACCTTAAGTTTTTTTCGTGAAATTTGGGCCAGATCTTTACTGTTCGATATTCACTCAGTATTTACAACTCTATTAATATGTCCATTACGATAACTTATTACTGTTAATTCTAAGGCTGGGTAATAGTTTTTACTGATTCCTCCGTCTGTCATAAGATTTGTGACATGAGTGTAAAAAAATCATAAAAACTAAATCCCCGAGAGAAAGAAAAAAGACGATATAAAGAAAGCAGAAGGAAAGTGATATGTATATTACAACGCAAAAACCATAAAACCATAAAAGTACCTATCACTTGTAATAAGTGGTGTAACATATTTTTATGACCCAGCTTGAAACAACACTGACCGGATATTTCTTATCTCCAGGCAATATTGAAATTTAAAGTGTTATTAAACATTTGACACAATTAAATTATTTTATTTTTAATGTAAGTATATGCAATCTTGAGGCTAAAGTAAATTTAAAAAATAACGCAATTTTTAAACGAATACTTAAAAAAGGCACTGGCTTCCAGGTCGTCCGACAAGAAAAAATATATATATAATTGAGCCGTGCCATGAGAAAACCAACATAGTGGGTTTGCGACCAGCATGGACCCAGACCAGCCAGCTTATCCGCGCAGTCTGGTCAGGATTCATGCTGTTCGCTAACAGTTTCTCTAATTCCAATAGGCTTTAAAAGCGAACTGCATGGATCCTGATCCAGACTGCGCAGGCTGGTCTGGATCCATACTGGTCGCAAAACCACTATGTTGGTTTTCACATTGCACGGCTCATATTTTTTTTATATATATGGAAATTAATGTTGTATATGCTACGTATACTGACATACTATAATGTTGCGGAAACACATGAGAGTTAGATGTTATAACTATTTTTTACGATAAAATTTGTATATTTAACGCGCATTGAACACTAAACCCTCCATTGCGTTGTTGGTAACGACAGCGGAAAACTTTTTTATTGCCGCGGCGGTCAGGGTTCGATTCCCGGCGCGACCATCTTTTTTTCTATATATGACACTTTTAAATAGTTTATAGAAACGGAAATAATTCTGCTTTTTAATAGAGCCTCCTTTCAATATTTTATTCCGTATTCATAAATAACAGATGTCAGTTGAAGAATTTTATCGACAAGTATATACTGTGCATTTAAGGAATATTAATTAAGGAATATTCTAATATGGTTAACAATGCTTTAATCATCACAACGATGTTATGTTGACGTCACGTCAACGTGATATTTAGCGCCATGTACGCATCAAGAAATAACCCATTTCAAATTTCATGAAATATTTTACTTAAAAACATGTTTTAAACGAAATGTCACATTGCACAAATGTTTTGATTAATTTATACATATACTAAATTAGTTATTCGCATTGATAAATAATTCGCAATAATTCTCGTTCGAACTGAATTCTGCCGTAAGACGTATTACCGTTTCCGGTCCTGGCGTGTTTTAACAAATACCTACTACTGGCGCCATACTTGCGCAAAGAAACAGTTCCATCATATTTGATATAATTTTTACAATAAAGAACATATTAGAATCGCCCTCGTGAAATTATTACGCCCGACGTATAACCGCCCATCGTGTATAAATAGTGATAATGCACTGTTTTGCTATAATTTATTTCTTAATTAAAGCCGGTTTGCCTTGCTTAGCGTGTATATATTTCGAAAAAAAAGAGAAAAACTGTGAGAACAATAAACATCTCGCGGGAAGGTCTATCTTTGCATGTCTACCGTTTTTCTGTTACTCTAGCCAGGCCTGTTCACGTGCACGAATAGACATGCGCTCGTGCAAAACCAAATCGAGCATGTCTGTAAATTCGATCTTCAAACATTCAATCTAGTACAAAACTAGTACCATTTCTTTCATTTTACCACAGATGAGACATGTATACACTGTTACTTCGGCAACCCTAATATGAAATAATGTAAATTATATTGATACTCTGATATTATTTATTATATTTCAGTTAGGTTAATCTACGAGATTTGGATAATTTTAAATCCAAATTTACAGTTAGTTTTCTATTTTCATACTTTAATACAGTACTGCTGAATTAAAAACCGAGGTGCATTACATTTATTTTAACATGAAGAGATGAGACGTTTATGATGAATATTTTACTTGTCTAAGAATATTATACTGACCGCGAAATTGGGAATTATGGTAACACTTTTTTCAGATTGTTTAACCGAGAAATTATAACGTTTAGTGGCAAATATATCGTTCTGAACTTGCTTGGTCACAAAGTTTAAAGAGATGTTCGAAATTAATTTTAAAAAAAAAGCTTAACAACGCGACTGTTATGTCACTCTCATATATTTTATCAAAACTGTAGAAAAGAGTTATTGTGCATTTGGATAAATTCTAACGTAGCGTAATGACGGGCTGGTTAAAGAACATTAATTTAGCATAGTTTACGTTAACGCAAGCTTTGGTTTAAATTATACTGCGGATGTAGTTTTGACATTTTGGTAAGAATAAAATGGGGAAGTGTTATTTAGATCCCATTACCGCATTTTATGTGCTTTTGAAGTTTTGTGACAGGTAAAATCTCTCTTGAAAAAAGTCTCTCCCGTACTTATGTCATAACTGTATGTCAGTTTGAAGACAATCCTTCAAAATGAGGTGAGGATTGGCAGGACAACGTGTGAAGGCACTATGAACACCATGCATTTTATATTAAATATAATTTAGGAGATATATTTTAACGTAATATAACCATAAAATGCAAATAAAACACTGTAGATAACTTGTATTAAATATCAACAGGCACATTTAATGATATCTAATTTCTTTTCGCGAGGAAATGAGTAAGGTGTGTTTTGACACTTAAATGGTGTCGTCATCTCTGCCCACATGTCATTTTATTCGCCATAATTTTCACATCATTTAATAGATATAAATTATCAGTATCTATGAATTGCAAGAGTCCATTTTTATAACTTTTAATGCGTGCATTTTTTATTCCAGGTTGACACAAGAGTTGTTTACTGGAATCAGAAAACGGGACGACTATTTATTTTCATTATAGAGAATATGCTTATGTGAGAAGTTTCTACTAGTTTGATCAACAGATGCAGACAGACAGCCTGGATGAGCCATTCGTTCTCAGTGACATTCGTAACAACAGATATAACCTTGTATTTACTGAGATCAGGAAACTGAATATTTCCATGGGGTGCATCATTTGCAACCTGCTTACATATCGAGCACAGAACCAACATGCGTGTTTTTAAAGCGATCGTTTAGAATACATCTTCGGACATTAGAATGGGTGTACTGCTCTTCTTAGCAGACGGCAAATCGAAAAGCCTATAGCGGTAATCAACATTCATGGCAATAACGAAAACATGTACAGACAGTAGTAAAACAGTGATACTCAACTGATTTGTTGAGTCAACGGCGCAGATTTAAATGTGCGAATTGCTAGTTTTTCAATTAGAAATGAACATAAGAAATGCTTCATGTTATTGATTACTCACATTTTCTGCTTATTTCATTTCGACAAGAAATGAAAATGATTCATAATCGTTTGAAAAACTGTTTTAAAAAGTATTTAAGTTGAATAAAATGTTAATTCAATCTGACATGTCTCCAATTAATAACAATATGACATTTATTCTCATACCCTGTCTTTGTCTTGCTTTTTTCTTATATACCGTATTCATTCTGCCGTAGGTATGATTGACCTTCATTTTATGTCATCTTTCTGTCTGTGCCCATATACGAAATAAGTTCACATAAAAGAAAAATACGGGATTCGTATACTACACATAGTGCATATACGGGAAAAGTCTGGTAAACGTATCTTTTAGAAATACTTGTTTTTGAATTCCCCGTTTACGAAAACCAAATTCAGTCTGAATGTGACACAAATATGGGATCAGTATACTACGCATATCTTGAATAAACGGGAAAAAACCTGGCCCGTATATCAAAAACTACAGGTCCGTATATCCCCTTATATCAGATGCAAATACATTCCGTATATGTCACAAGTACGGGATCCGTATATTGCGTATACCATGCATATACGGGACTAGTCCGTAGCCCATACATAAAAAAATACAGTTTCGTATATTCCCCGTATATGACAAAAGTACGGGATACGTATACTGCGTATACCATGCATATACGGGACTAGTCCGTAGACCGTATATCAAAAAATACAGTTTCGTATGTGCCCCGTATATGATAAAAGTACGGGATCCGTATACTAAGTATATCATGCGTATACGGAAAAAATCCGAAGCCCCTATATTAGTAAATACAGGTCAGTATATGCCCCGTATATTAGATGCAATCACAGTCCGTATATGACAAAAATACGGGATCCATATATTACGTATATCCGGAATATACAGGCTCGTATACGTGTTCCGTAAATTCTAAAATACGGAAAGTATACGGGGAAAAAGTCTCAAGACCCTTCGAATACATGAAAATGAAACTTATGTTAAAGCAGGAAATGAATTAACACCATTTCTATGGATTTTTTATTTTAAGTTCGTATATTTCATATATACGTGAAATATACATTTATGTATATTCGGCGTATACGGTATCCAGTATATGCATGACAAATATACGGACTTCACGTATACTTGATGTTCCGAATACGGGATCGTATATCAGGTCCGTATATTTGTAATATACATCCCGTATACTCCCGTATTTTCGAAATATACGGGACCGTATACTCCCGTATAGTGACCCATTTTTTCGCAGTGAAATATAATGCATCTCTGTTTTTAATTCAGCAATCCTATATTAAAGTATGAAAATAGAAAACTAACTGTAAATCTGGATTTAAAATTATTCAAATCTCATAGATTAACCTAACTGAAATATAATAAATAATATCAAAGTATAATATAATTTACATTATTTCATATTAGAGTTGCCGAATATTCGATAATAATTATGTAACAGTGTATACATGTCTAATCTGTGGTAAAATGAAAGAAATGGTACTAGTTTGATTGAATATTTGAAGATCGAATTTACAGACATACTCAATTTCATTCCTAACAAATGACCACTTTGTTTTCAGAATGGTCTGGATCCATGCTGGTCGAAAACCAACTATGTTGGTTTTCTCAAGGCACGGCTCATTATTATATATTTTTGTTCTTGTCGGACGACCTGGAGGCCAGTGCCTTTCTTAAGTGTTCGTTTAAATATTGCGTTACTTTTTTTTTTAATTTATTTTAGCCCCAAGATTGCATATAGTTACATTAAAAATAAAATAATTTAATTGTGTCAAATGTTTAATCACCCTTTAAATTTAATTGTGTATGACAATATTGCCTAGGGATAAGAAATATCCGGTCAGTGTTGTTTCAAGCTGGGTCATAAAAATTTGTTACCCCACTTACTACATGTGTTACGTACTTTTATGGTTTTATGGTTTTGCATTGTAATATACATATCACTTTCCTTCTTCTGTCTTTATATCGTCTTTTTTCTTTCTCTCGGGAATTTAGATTTTATTATTTTTACACTCATGTCATCAATCTTATGACAGACGGAGGAATCAGTTCAAACTATTACCCAGCCTTAAAATTAACAGTAATAAGTTATCGTGATGGACATGTTAATAGAGTTGCATATTCTGAGTGAATATCGAACAGTAAAGATCCTGGCCCAAATTTTACGAAAAAAACTTAAGGTATCATTATTTTTACTGGGGTAGGGGAAGCGCCATGGTAAATAGATCGAAATCTTTAACACCCCCCGCCCCACCCCCATTTTTCTCCATTTTTATATTTGGAATCGATAGTGGATGAAATTATGTACGCTTTTTCAAAATTGTTCAAAAACTATCGGGCAGTTTCAATAAATACAGGCGTATATTCGCAAAATTTTGCCGTATTTTTTGTTGTATATAGAAACGCTACTTAGAAAACTGTTAAGAACATCATTTTCCGCCCTGCTGAAAAAAAAGACGTTTGTAGTCATATTTGAAGATTTTACAGCTGCAAAATGGAGAAAAACAGAGAACTGAAAAAATACAAGTCAATCGAAAATATCGTCATATTTCATTTGTGAAAATGTCATAATGGTCCGGTGAAAATCGATCGGTGGCGCATATTTAAAATAACAGACTAAGCTGAGCAATTACTTATTTTTTGTACATGTATGGTCCTGAAAGTAAATGTGTGTTTTAGATGTATAATATGTAACGCTTTTTAAATATGTTCTGTGGTAAAATCGCCAAAGGCCTAATACAACCTCCCAGATCAAGCTACTGGTATAATCGTATTTTAATTTTTTATCTCCATGTACAACAAATCATTTCACTAAAATACCCTAACGTTACAGGTGATATGTTAAATTTGGTACGCCTTTAAAGTTTAAATGCATGTCGTTGTTCATGTTTATACATAATTGATTACCACGCCTTGTTTACATGTGGGATTTATTGTTTGAAAGCGAAATAAAAATGAATAAGAAAATGTCATGATCAAAAGCTTGCACTTTTATGTTAAGGGAGTAGTGACAGGAAATTTTCCCTTTTTTTGTAGCTCAACCTGATCACAAAGTGCTCGGGGTGAGTAATTGTTATCACTCATTGCATGTCTGTCCGCCCGTCCATATTTTTCTTAACCTACATCTCTTAAATCATTTGTTGGCAAGCAGATGATGAAACTTGGCTCGGATGTCCTCTAGGTATTCCTGCCTTTCCCTAGGGAAAAGCCTTGTCTAAAGTATTGTGCACTTAGGTGACATTACATAGTACTGTAACTATTTTGACGTCATAAACTATATAAATTTTGTCAGGAAACACAGATCTATTTGCCTCCGTGATCTAATTTTAACGTGATGGGCAAGACAAATTATCTAACATGTCTGCACGTGTAAGACAGCTGTTTCCCTATCATCGGGACAGCTCGGATAGCGCTTGGTTTTTCGTTCCACACTATCCCTCGTGGTAGAGGAAACCCTGTCTTACACAGGCAGGCATGTAAGATCCTTATAGTCTTGTTATGCATATTGTTGGTATGCCCAGCTTCAGTGATTTTCAGTGAAATTCTATTGATTTTTTTTTTTTATATTTTGTCTTGTTTATACTACTTGCTGTAAACAGTTAGGCTGAATTTCACCAAATCTTGCAAGTGATTAGTGTGGAGCAAAGTTGTGCATATTATCTTCATGTTCTAATAAATAATATTTATCGGAGTTATGACCCTTGATTTGTCAGAATCTTTTATCTGTACTACTTCTCCTATATCACTGGTTGGAATTCCAAAATACTTAAGGATACACTAAGGGTTAAAATGGCATTTTTAGACATTTTTTTTATTTAATATAAATTCACCACACTTTCCTGTATAAAATAAAAAAAAAATGAATTTAAAAGATCAAATCGTCATATGAGCGCAAAAACTGGATAACAGACATTTTTTCCGAAAAATACCTTTTTGCATATTTTAGGTCAAATTGATGTCATACATTTACCCATCATTTAGTTTTTCAAGTTTTTTATTTAAAAAAACCCCTTTTTTAGAAGTTAGAAAAAACCTGCTATCTGCAAACCAATTTTAAATAAGAGCAAAAACAGGACAAGTGCACTTGGCTTGTTTTTGCACTCATAAGGTGTCATATAACTGCATAAATTTTAAATGCAGAAACAAGCACTTAACTTGTCTTTGCGGCAATGATTTTATAAAAGGCAATATGGCAGAAAAGCAAACAAAATTATAATTTATTTGCATTTTATTATAATTTTAACATTAAGTGAGTTTGAATACCAATCTGTCCTGCTTACTGATCTTAAGTTGTTTTTTTAGCTCAAATTTGTTTTGTTATACTTCATTATTCAAAGCTAACAAGCGCGATAAAACATTTATTCTGTATATTAAGTAATTTGCCTAAGTACAAATGAAATAGCTAAATGCAAGTCTCCTTGAATAAAGCATAGTCTCTGCAATAAACTTCTCGGAGCAAGAATGGTAATAAAATGGTTTTCAATTTTCATAATACATTAATTATGTAATTGATACCTCAGTAGAGTTTGACTGTATCTATAAAAAATACTGAGTTAGGTAAAAAGGGTAGAAGTTCTCTATTTTGCATTCACTCTTTTTATTACATATTGTGGAAGAAATACAGGTAGGTTAGGTTTTACTTTTGCCCCAAAGTTATTTTTGAAGGAAGTGAGTAAAATTCAAAACAGACCAGGTTTCGACCTTAATTTTTCAGTGTTGGAGTTAGAATTCTGTCTCATTAAATCCCTTTACTTAAGGTACCCCGGAAAAAAATATATTGACCGTTTTATTTGGTGTTTTATTATTGTTTACGAATAGCTTGATGTTCCTTTTATCAAAATTAATGGTAAAATGAATTATCTGCGAACATTTTGGATAGTGGCCATCGCTTTGAAATTTGTCTGTACATGAGCTTGAGGACATATCATGAATTGTACAAAATAAAAAAAAAAGGAAACGGTAAAAAGTCTTTAACACAGTGTGCGAAACACAGTCAACTTTAAGAATATACCAAGCAAACGCAATTCTTTAAACATTAACATTATGGGTCTAATACCTTAATGTCTAGAGTTGTTTTGTTCGACAGTGAGATGTCTTCAGCTATGGCCAGTTCTTGATGACACAAAGTCAGTTAAGATTATTTTTCAATTTATTGTCAGTGACAACAAATGACAGAATGCCGTAGTTCATAATTTACAGTTTTTTAAGCTAATGAAATTTTACACTGAGTTTATAATCAGTTCATCACAGTTCGTTATGAATTCTGTGTATTGTAAAGAGCTGAAGTTATGAATATTGTTATTCAAATTATTTTGTCTGTGTGTTTGAGAGCTATTCTTGCCAAAGTTCGACTTTTTGAATTGTTGTCCAAGTACCATAAATGTTAAAGTATCTAAAGAGATTCAATCCAGTATCTGCATTAGCTAACATGAATGCAAAACTTTAACCAGGATTTTCTCTATGTCCAAAAGGGGGCATAATTTGACAAAAATGCATGTAAGAGTTATAGAACTTGTGATATCACCTCGTTTCATAACCCTGAAGCCACAAGTGAGGTTTCAATTCAATATCTACATTAGTTTTGGAGAAAGGAACTTGCATGCAGAATTTTTACCAAGTTTTTCTAAGTCCAAAATTTGGTCAAAATGCATCTCAGGTTTATAGGTCTTGATGCTATTACCTAGTTTAATAACCCTAAATACAAGTGAAGTTTCAAGCCAATATATATATTAGTTTTAGAGAGAGTAACCTTTACCCAAACTTTATAACAGTAACCGGAATTTATTTTCAAAGTACAAAAGGGGGCATGATTGGCAAAATGCAATTGTCAGAGTAATGGGAGTTGACACTGTTTTACAGTGGGGTTGATCTTTTAACATAGAAAAAAGGAAACAATAAGTTTCAAAGCTATATGCCTTTAAATAATAGCTATATGTACTTGCATAAGGCATAGTAAATCTTATGTAACATTTTAATTTTAGAAAATGTTGCATTGTTTCTGTACAAGGGGGACGTAAAATTTTGCAGTTGGTGCATGCTAAATTCTGAGTTTTAAGGCAATTTCAACACTGATGATGGTTGTCAATTACTTTAGTTTAGGTTACCTATTGTCATCAAAACTTTGAAAAAAATGTATTTTTAGTAGAAATCTTTATGAGTGTACAAGAGCTTTGTTGGAAGTATTACTGCAGATGATTTCAACAGCCAACTGCTAAATTCTAGTGAGCTTCTAGGATATAATTATCAGTATGGTCTTATAAATATAAAGAAAATATACCAATATATAAATATAATACTCTAAAAATGGTATTCCCCTCCCCCATGCCTCCTTGAACTTATGCATAAGTTTGCTCTATAGAGTACTGTTCATATACTGTAATTATCAGTACAAAATATTATAGTCACAATTACACTATACAGAATCAATCTCATCTTCAGCAGGGTCCATAATTTAAATGAAATGCTGCCAAGAAAAAGTGTTATGCTTTGATATAATGATTATTACTACCGGTATGTGATTATGAAATATTAAATCTAAGGGCAGTTTCGAAACAAAGAAAATTGCTTTCAGAGTAATAAAAATATGTTGTTTTTTTTTTTAAATTTGACTTGGAGCATTACAGTCGACATCGTATTGCGACCACCTCTTTTAAACAGTTCTTTTTATTCAATGACCACTCAAAATCTCTCACGAACATTTTCAGTACATAAATACATTCCATTAAACAGCATTTTTATTAAACAACAAGCGACCACATTACTGTACTTAGTCCTGACAGGTAAAATAAAACATTTAGATGTTGATTCTGGATTATTTAGGAAATGGCAATAACCATCTATTTAACAACTTTTCTGTTGGAGAGTGTATTGATGCTACGAAGGCTCTTCAAATATAAGGTAGACTTTTTCTCTAGCTTTTACATTTAATGAAGAAAAACGAGAAATATAACATCATGATATGCAATCTTTCTACTAACTGCACTGCAAATTTGACGTGATTATGACGATAAAAAAGGTTACTTACAGTTACACGGACCCGGCTCACAGTGATCATATTTCAACGGCGTTAACTAGGTCGTGCCTACATTGTGATGTTTTCATTAAGTTTGCATTCATTTATATCTGTCAATTTATTTCATAAATTTTCATGAGCTATACTTAAGTCATAAAAAGCTTTTTGGTTAGTGTACTAACAATGTATGAACACTAATAAAACACGCATCTTGGACAGGGTACTCAACATGAGTACTTGGTCTTTATCATACATTGGCGTTAACATTCATTCGCAGTTTTTCCATTTTTGCCCTCCATCTTCACTGGCTTTAACAATTCTGAGCCATTTGAGAAACGTTTGTACCACTTGATGATAAAAACACAGATGACTGAATATTGTTGTGGTGTCTGCTTCATTAGTTTATGAGTTTCAGTTGCTGTTCGCCAAAATTTCTCTTACATTAAGCAACTGTCTTATTATTCATGCGAATCGATGACGACATTACATGCATTATAAACAGTAATACTTAGTTTAAACGTTGTTTTCCTCTGCCTCCCACGTCGGAATGACGCTACACTGAGTCTAGGTGCATGTTTCCCTGATGTGTTGCTGCACTTTAGCAAACATGTGTATTACTAGTGCGAACATTAGCGATCAAATTCAAATCATGACAGATCAAAAAGCGACTGTGCTGGTAATGCGTAGCTATGAATACAAATGTTTCAGGCACTTCACCTATCAGCAAAAATGTTACAAAAATTGTATGACAGAAATGTACAGAAAGATTCCGAATTACAACGATATATCTCACATTATTATTTACACAATATGTAACATTTGGCAGCAGAAGTCTACATTATTTTTGAACAACTTTGCACTGAGTGGTTTGAGTTGTGTGACTTAATTTTGTGTCCTATAGCCATAATTATATTCTAGGGAGTAGTCATTATGATTAATATGAGTTTAATTGGCTCTAGGACATAAACATAACTAAATCTACTCATTGCCGGGCCCCTTTTTATGTTGCATTACACTGTTAATTAAGATTATTGAGATTATTAAGTTATCACTTTCAGTCACAAGCTTGCACTAGGTTTCTACATTTTCAAATCATTAACATAAATTATTATAATAATTAACACCAACTGTAACTGAATGTAGTAAAGTAAAACATATGCTGTTATACAACATAGTATCTTTAATCATGCGGATGCTCTCTAAACATTCTAGTCATGAGTGTAAGTCAACTTTGAAATCTATTCTTCTTATTATCTAATCATATACAAAGCTTTATTTTGAGTTTGGTTGTGCAAATATGCATTAGGGAAGTGCACACAGCTACTTTTTGCACACACAAATATGATGCAAAAGCCAGTTATGAGCATTTAACCTGTTTTAGCACAAAACAATTTCAAAACAAAATCAAGCTATATACATATTTAACAAAAAACTCTTTTACAATAATGATTTTATAGAAAATACATTTAAGGTATAAAACCATGTATTTTCAACTGTTGGAAAATTATACACATAAAAAATGAGCTCAAATTAAAGTAGGAGTTATTAGTTTTTTGGCTCTCCTGGAAAATAATGCAAATGTCAGTTATCCAGATTTTGCGCTCACATGACGAAATATAAAACTTTATTTGATGAATTTCCAGGAAAAACAGTAAATATTTGATATGTGTTTACAATAAAACCTTTGTGAGAAGAGCAGCCAGGCTACTAATTTAGACTCCATATTTCTGGACCATCAGCTAAGCATTTGATTTCCTGAATCTCGATGTATGGATAACGCATGTTTTTTCATATTATAACATCTGCAGAATCCCGATGGATCGTTTGGTGCTCAAGTGCGGTAAGGCGAGGGTACCAACGTATCCTATGAGATTCTGCAGATGTTATAACACAAACTGAACATGCGCTAACGCTATTCTAGCATATAAAACGTAAAAACGAATAAATGAATATATTGTCGCTCAACGTTATTGATTTTCCATGAAATGCGTGTGAATGTAGGAGCTTTTGGTTAGCTTTAATGGTGAGCTTTTGTGACAACTCAATGTCCGTTTTCCGTCCGTCAACATTTACTAAAAAATCTTCTTGAATACCACTGGACAGATTTACGCCAATTTTGATGAAACTTCGTAGGAATGATCCTTGGGTGGCCCCCTTTCAAAATTTTTCAAAAAATTGAATTACACACGGAACTCATGGTAACCAAAAGGAAAAAACTTTTAAAAAAATCCTGTCCAAAACCACAAGGCATGTGACATCATCTAATGGACGTATTATGTTATGGTCCCGGTGTGCGTCTGTCTGTCGGCCCGTCCGTCCATTAGCAATTTCGTGTCTGGTCTGTAACTTTTGAACCCCTAGAAGGATTTCAAAGAAACTTGACACAAATGTTCACCACACCAAGACGACATGCAGAGCGCATGTTTCGGATATCTAGCTTCAAGGACAAGGTCACACGTAGGGGTCAAAGGTCATATGAGTGTGTTTCGTTTCGCTCTGTAACTCTTAAACTGCTTGAAGGATTTCAAAGAAACGTGGCACAAATGTTCACCACAATAAGACAACTTGCAGAGCGCTTGTTTCGGATGACTAGCTTCAAGGTCAATGTCACACTTAGGAGTGAAAGGTCATATATGACTTTGCTGTGTCCGCTCTGTAACTTTTAAACTGCTTGAAGGATTTCAAAGAAACTTGGCACAAATGTTCACCACACTGTGGTGACGTGCAGAGCACGTGTTCTGGATAACTCGGTTCAAGGTCAAGGTCACACTTAAGGGTCAAATGTCATATATGACTGCTTTGTGTATATTGCTTTGCATTGCGGTGCTCTTGTTTTAATTTGGCAGATCCCTTTTTGTTCTCTTACAATATATATTTTTAATTACTTCCCTTTTTTTGTAACTATAAATACATTGTAGCTTATTTTGAAAGTTTTTAGCTCACCTGCCATGGAGTGACAAGGTGAGCTTTTGTGATCGCACTTCGTCCGGCGTCCGTTGCCTGTCCGTAAACTTTTACTTTAAAATACAATCTCCTCATAAACCGCTAGGTCAATTTCATCCAAACTTCACAGGAATGTTTCTTGGGTAAAGCTCTACAATTGTTTTTCAAAGAATTGAATTACATGCAGAACTCTGGTTGCCATGGCAACGGAAAGGAAACATATTTAAAGGTCTTCTTCTCAAAAACCAGAAGCCCTAGTGCTTAGATATTTGGTACGAAGTATTGCCTAGTAGACCTCTACCAAGTGTGTTCAAATCATGACCCCGGGGTCAAAATTGACCCCGCCCGAGGGTTCATATGATTTTACATTGGACAATCTTAAAAAAAAACTCTTCTTCTCAAAAAACCAGAAGCAAGCCCTAGAGCTTAGATATTTGACATGTAGCATTGCCTAGTTGACCTCTACTAAAGTTGTTCAAATCATGACCCCGGGATCAAAATTGACCCCGCCCCAGGGGTCACTTGATTTTACATAGATTTCTATACGAAAATCTTCAATTAATTCTGATTCTTCAAAAATATTGCTGCCAGGGGGCGTGGTCACTTTTCCCTTCATGTATACCGTACTTGTCCAAATTATTGCCTTAAGGTAAAAAAATGGCCACGCCCCTGAGTCTGACATGTACTTATTATAGGATTTTATATTAGAAACTTTGAAAATCTTTGATATTTGGGGCGTGTAATATCAGTTTTGTAATGTCTACTGCAATTGTTCAGATTATTGCCCTAGGTTCAAAAGTGTGTGTGACATGTATATAATATAGGCTTGCACAGAAGAAACCTAACTCTGACTTATACAAACACACTTGAAGCTTTGTACAAAGGTAAGCGAATTAGGGTCAATGACTCTCTTGTTATTTTTTAAAGATTATTATCTTAAAAACAAGCTGAAATTTATTAACTTCTAGCCCCAGTTTCACGAAAACTTTATTAATTGCTTAGCCATGTCTGTTATTTTAGATGCATGTGTTTGCCCTTTATGTGTCTTCAATGTTGACTTTTTTAGCTCACCTGAGCCAAAGCCACAATTACGGACATGATGAGAAAACATGGTGAGGGAATGGCAATACAATTTGTTAATTGTTTTATATTATCATGTTTTCTGTAATATGCTATATTTTTATATTTGTGAAATAGTACAAATTGATTCTGAATTCAACTACAGATAATTTCAGGGACAAGCGTAAACGCAAAATGACATTACAAATAAAGATCATTTAGTGCCATGACCATACAACGTAATGTAATGAAAAGATACATTAGTCTTATGAATAAGATATATAGAAGTATTTATTACATTGATTTGATAATTTTGCCTCATCTAAAGTAATTTCCAAAGGTTACACATTTAGTTTTCGTTTGGATAAAGATAATCATGTTTGGAAATTAAATGGAGACTGACAAAGAATACAATATGAATATTACATTTTATTTAATATGTCACAGTTAGAGTAGTTGCACCCTGTATGATTTTTTATTTCTTTTTTTTTTTTTTTTGCTTTTTTTTAGATATACTCAATGATTAACTAGTCAAGTAATAAACACAACTTGAGTATAAGTTAAAAAACTCAAATACTATGTTCTGCTACATTTAATACATTATAAGTATTAATGCATATATTTGATTTCTAATTTATATCTTATGATTTTTTTAATACAATGTACATACATCTATGATTAACATTTGTAGACATTTTACATGTGTTTACGTAATACTATATGTTTTCTAATTTATCTTTAATGTACCTGTACATTTCTCGAAATGTCTTTCTGTGCTGAAATATATTGTTATGGACCGGTGACCAGTATCAAATAAACATTTGTTATTATCATTGTCATGGTTATTCTCAATAGATAAAGGCTAATATACGTTTCGAACCAACATCGATGAGGGGGAAGCGATTTGAAGTAAGCGACCTTAACAACTCTGTCACAGAGGCCCAAAACAGTTATCTGGTCCTAAAGTCTCTTCCTATCATTAAAATAGTATTTTATTACTAAGATGGTATTTTTAAACACCAAACTAAGCATGTTTAGCTAATATGCATAAAGACGAACCAGTGCCTGAACTAACGTCTTTAAAACTGACACCAATAAAACTGAATAAAGTGATATTTATAACTTATTGTTATCATTGAAATAGCAATTTTTCACATACATTAAGTAAACATTTAATTGAAGGAGGAATCCGTATGTAACATACATTACATATTTTACGCTACTAATTCAGCAACCTTGTTTTATGGCACTGTTTATCTAAAAAATATTCTGGAAACATACGATTAATTGTATCGCTAATTTTGATCGATAAGAATACAGAATGTAGACAGCGAGATTTTCTTCCGTATACAATAACGCTTCCATTTTTCCTGTTTAATTTTGTTGTTTCCTTTTTAAAGATATGTTAGAACAACTTGAAGCATCAATTATCAACATTCTGATTCATTAAAATTGTTACGAGTAAATATTTGCTTCTGTTAACGAAGTAATTGCATGTAATGTGTATTAAATCTTAAATATTAAGATGGAATTGTTATAAAACGAATAATACTTAAGCTTTTCTGGGCACTCATTCCCGTGAGTAAAAAGCAAGCTTTTTATTTTCTTTTAAGATATAACAGCTTTATATTAAGATATACAAAACCTCAGGTTCGCTCAATAAGGAGAATACAGATATATGGACCATATGAGTCAGGTATCCGGTTGAGTTCAATTTCCTCCATGATTTTATTTGATAAAAGACAGTGTTTCTGAAGTCATTCGTTTCCACCTATCTTATAAGGAGACCTTAGCACTTACTTGTAGAAAATTGCAAGTACGTTACAGAATCAAATAACACTGGTTAGAATAAGTGCTCATTGATACATATGTGATGTAAGTCACGTTCTTGACAGCTTTTTGCAAATTCATACTTTTGAATATAAAATTTACTTAAACTATCTGCATGTTCCATCATGTTTCTTTTTTTGTCTATCATTATTTTTTTCTGAATGTTTTTTTTTCCAGTTTTTTAATTCTTTTTCATTTACAGTTCAAACTAAGTTAAACCAGCAGTCGAACACAATTGTTATTGAAGTATGGCATCAAACCTTCCTTGAACATGTAACCCAACCACTATCGAAAATAACTCTATTTCGATGGAATAGGACAAAAAGTCATATTGGATTTCTTTTAGATCTGCTTGGACGACGTATTTACACACGGCTGTTTGAAAAATACAATCGGACAATTTTAATTATTTTATTTCCATATAAAAGTACGAAATTGATACGAAACTATAGAAACACATACACATCCATCCAAACTAAAATATAGTTTCTCTGTTGGACAGCCATCCAATCATATTATATTGGTCTAATTTCTTAATCTAAGTCATAAATCTATCTATACTTATAAAAAATTGCATTTTTAGAATTTGATAGATGCCTTGCTTGAAAACCACAGTTTGTGTTGTTTGAAGCGTTCTAATTTTCTAGTGTGGGATAATATACGGTTATTGTGAGCAACAACGACATTTTGACGTTGTTCGCTTGTAAATGTCTTAAAATACATGCTTCCATGAGGGAACTTATCAGGGTTTAGTTCTTTCAATCGTATATCGGATTTTTCTTGGAAAACCTCTTTGAAGGCAGTCTGGATGATTGTAAGGTTTCCTTTTAATGATGTTTTCCATGCTTTCATCAAATTTTTACTTGCAATGGTATTTTTGACAGCCATAAATCCCGTGCAATACTCGATGTCATACTTTGGCATCGCTATATCGAAAGTACCATTTAAACACGGAAACGGATTTTTTAACCAAACAGTATCAACATCTGTATAAAGAACATTATATCCTTCCTTTAAGTATTTCAAAATGTATGTTGGTCGTCCTGAAACTATTCTATAAAAAGTTTTAGTTCCATAAACTGCATCCACGGCCGATGAGAGCCTTCCATTTCTTTCAACTATAGTATTTCCAGCAATTTGTTGCAGTTTTGAGTAAACAACATCATCTTCCGCAATTAATATAAGTTTGGTAGTCAATTTAAGTTGACAAAAGAAATGGAACCAATTCTGAAAAATGTCGAAAAATCCGTCGTTGACTGTTAATAATATAATCCAATTGTTATTTACGTGTGCTAACGTTTTCTCAATTTTATTTTTTCTGTCATATAAGAAACATATATACAAATTAAGAAACATGAAAGCTAATAAAACGATAAAAGATGCAGCATACTTCATTATTAAATCAGTTATTCCAAAATGCTAAATTATGGACATTCTTCTTCATAGGCTATAATCTATTTAAACAGTGATATATCTTCCACAGCTTATAACGAAAACTGCAGTCAAGCATACAAAATTAGAATTTCACTTCAATTAATACAACCGCCTATCCGATTTTTCTACCAAATCAGCTTTAATTTAGACCTCTTTTGTCATGTCAATCGAAACATTAGTGCTTTAAAACTTGTCCGCTGCTAGACCAGATTGCTCTCATGCTGGTTCCTTTACTATAGTTAGGCATTATGCACCTAGTAGCATTGAGGCAAACAAAAATAGGCCTAAATACATGCCATAAACATATTATCAGTTAAGATAGGTATCTTTTTCTTAAAGATCCGAACAGAAATTAGTATTCAGAAAAGTAGCACTAGTGCATACAGAACCAAGCTAACCTTGGAACAGTAAAACGTAGATGAAAATGAGGAATATTCATTTAACAGAACTCAGAAATAATTACTAATCGCCGAAGTTAATACGAACTTAAAAAACTTATAAAAAGCATTATATAATTATATCATCATGTTTGAATAACATCGTTATATTCAAAGACACATAAACATATTTCGTACAAAATAGTTTCCTTACCATTGGAATCCTATCAAACATCACAAATACGAGTAAACTCTCTGCTAAAACAAAACTAAGAAAGAAAACAGTTGTTGTGATTAAGACAACCGATTGAATTTGAAACATGCGCATTTCTATGTTGCTATAATGCATATGAGCCATTCAAGATTCGTAACTTTAACGTTCGGAGGACCAGCGGATAAAACTTGCAAAGGCTGAAGAAATAAGAAACGAAAGAATAAAATACTTTAGGATGTGCGTACGGGCTTAGGGATAATATCAAGAAAATCAAGATACAAACAACTCTTACTTCCGTAGAGGGACGGAAGAGATCTGAAACAATCAGAACCAATATTGCATCCCAGGATCAGAGTGAATCAGTAACTCTGAAAATGGACGTATAATGTTATGGTTAATGGTGTCGAATGCAGCCGAGAGGCCCAACATCACAAGTACTGTAATAGGGATTCGAGAATGTCGTTCTGAACTTTTACGAATGACCTTTCAGTTGTATGAAATTGTATGAATGCTGACTGGTTTATTTCATGAAATTAATTGTTTGTCAAATGGTCCTCAATTATTCTGTTTACCACTTTTTCGAGGATTTTTGAGAGGTATGTCAGATTGGAAACAGGTCTGCAATTCTTAAGTGTGTTTTGGTCAAGACTTTGCTATTATAACAATGGTCTTATTCGTGATGTTTTAAATTATTTTGGCACGATTGCAGTTTGTAGTGAGAGGTTACCAATTTTCGTCAATATTCGGAAAAGTTTGTTTATACACAATTTCAAGAGCCATATAGGAAGAGGGTCTCATGTCTTATTAGCTGACTGTTGAACAAGCTATTTCACCTCCTCCTCTGTTGCTGGACTGAAATTGAGACTGAAACGCGCAGTATCACATAGTTCATAGATTCGAATTTAACTTTGGATACGCCGATATACATCTTCAATGAGTGGTATCATATCTAACAGACCGCTACCAAACAATATGCATGGATGGCAAACTCTCTGAACCAATCCTTATGAAATTTAGTGTTCCTCAAGGATCTGTTCTAGGCCCAAAATTTTACACGATGTACACCGAGCCAGTCTGGACCATTTGTAAAAAGCACGGTCTAAACCAAATTGTTTTGATGCAAATGACTCCCAAATCTATTTATCGTTTAAATCAGTTGACCAAGCAACAAAGGCAGCCACAATCACGCGAGTTGCACTATATGTTTAGCTGGTTATCAAACATGGCCGAGATATAATGCCTACAAACATTATAATCAAGTGTGGCCATATGGCGACATTCAAGCTTTTATATTCCATATTAATCCTCTCGAAATGCTGTTTTCAAGGGCAGATAACTCTTTCACAGTACCGGTGGACTATTATTTTATTGCATATTTTTTTAATCTTAGATGATTATCATTTAATATAGAAAGTATAAAGAAGTTTTATTGTTGGAATTATTTTCGCACATACAGGAAATTCTAGCGTCCGCATTCTTCGTAGGAACTGACCGAAATTAAGTCCCTTAGTTTTAAAAATAATTAGACCAAGAAGTTTACAAATCCTAAATGAACGCCCTACATACTGGATTTCATATATGTACGCATTAATTGGTGATATCACAACATTTTGCATTATCTTATTTAATTCATATAAATATGAAAACTGATTGTAACATTTAGTTCAAAACTTGGTAAGTATTGGTGTTGTGGAATATAACAAAACCAAACTAGAATTTTTATGAAGTCTGGTCCATTAGACTAAGTGTAACTTGAAATATAACTCTGAAGGCCCTTGCTGAAACAAAATACATGTAAGTTATTTCTGTCTCTAGAAATGGGTAATGCGAACTTTAGTTATTGTTGATGATTTTTTTTCTTAAACCAACTGATTTTTGGCAAATAAAATTGTTTCCGGCCAAGTGTTTTTTTTAAGTTACTTGTCCGAACAAGCAAGTGCTGAAAAAAGATGAATAGTGAACAAGACTTAAATGGACAATCATAACCAGTAAAATCTATTTATCTCGGCATTGACTTTTATTTAAATGCACAACGAAATGGCTGACAATGAAAACAACTACAATAGAGGTTATGAAAAAAAAAAAAAAAAAAAAAAAAACATACGGTTTCACTAATATTCGAGGCATTGAAAGAAATATATTGCCAAAATATTACCAGAGATATTCCGACAAAAGAAAACAATAGATGGGAAAAACAATGTACCTGTATTTGTGGATTTGAATAAGTCTTGCACTAAATGGCAATGTGTGATCATGATGGTAAGAAAGTTTTCAAAACTTCAAAGCCATATATATAACATTTGAGACAAAATCTGAAATGGTATGCGAAACTAAACTAATTTCTATGTCAAAAAGGGCCAAAACTAGCTGAGGTCCTTGTTCTAGTTATGTAGTTTCGCCTACAATTGTAAACTATGATAGCAAACAAATGGTCAAAGTTTCAAAGTCATATGACAAACAGGTTAGGTAAAATACGGACCTGTAAGAACAACTGTTATGATTTCCAATTCCAAAAAGGACCACAAATCAACCAAAATAGTTGAGGGAGCTATGTACCCTTGCCTAAAGACGGAAATAACAACAGTAAACATGTGTTCAAAGTTCCATAGCCACATGTCTGATAGTTTTGACAAAACATGGATATGCATGAAATCTGAACCAAGTCAAACAGGGTCATAATTCAATCAAAAAAGTTAAACACTATTGCCCTCAGATAGAAAATAGGATGATAAACAATTGCTCAAACTTTTAAAGTCGCATGTCAAAAAATCAAATTGTACAAAATTTCAAGGCTTCCACTTGCTTTTTGGGACTGGAGCCAGGTTCCATGCAATGGGGCAGGGGAGGGGGTCGGATTTCGCATGATTGTTCTAGAATAAAATCTTTGGAATTTCAAACGCGAAAAGAAATGCAAATAAATACAAACAATTCTTTTCAACTTGACCCAGACCTAAATTATGTTAATTATAGACGCTGCTGTATGAATTCTGCCCATTATAAACAACTTTATTCAGGCATTACACTGCTTTTTTTTTCTATGAGCCATTGCATTTTCTGAAACAACACAACAATTTAAGGCTAACAAGTCAACTCCAAAGCACATAGCATTGCTACGATGTCGATCGAAAATCCCGAAAAGGATGGTTCACATCAGAGGCCAAAAAAGACTAATTTTCAATGTTCCCTTCTTTTCCAAATCAAACATAAAATACCGAATTATGACTTTTTTTTCTTCAGATCAATTTCTGAAAAAGAGCAAACAACACAGAACATCCATATTGGCAAAGCTGATTGGTATTTGGATGTGCTACATGCTTAACTATTGAAAAGACACTTGTAACTTTAAGCAATGTTGAAATTAACTATTCGGATTTTTTTCCAGCAAATTCATTCGGCATGTTCTATCTTTCTCATTTATCGGTATTTTATTTCTTCATGTTTCACCCCTTTTCTATTGGCTAATTGACCTCAGATTTGGAGAGTATTCGGCAAAGAAAAAAATACGCATTTTCGTTATTCGGGATTTTCGATCGACACTGTCGGTTAATGTGTTGTAGGAATGCCAAAGTACTTACAACACTCAAGAAATTATCTTTTATTTTAAATCTTTCTGTCCTTTCAAAATCTATTTCAAGATATCAAGTTTTGTTAACGTATCATTTTTATATCAGTTTGTCATTTAATAAAATGGGTTTTGAAGAAATGATCTTAGACAGATCACATTTTAACTTGTCTTATTTTGAATATTGCCTATAAGTGAGTGGGGTTTGATACTTTTAAAACTTGAAAAATGCTTCAAAATAAGAGCTGCTTTTGCAACAGTTGTCATATTTTTCTTGAATGCAGACATTTTATAGACTTATCAAGAGTGCACTAGAAATTTCTTAACGGAAATGACAGAAATCTTTAAAAAATCATGGTCGCGGAAACTGTTGACAAATATGGAAAACGAAAGTCAGAATTTTAATTTTGATAAAATACCTGTGTTTAGTTTATTTTCTTTTTATAACAGCTGTTCAATACTTACAACTTCTGCTTATTCGAAACATTGTGCCCAAACTAAGCCTGGGCAGTAACAAAAATTTGCTATGAATCGTATCCGGCCCACCACCCAAATAATCGTTTGAAGCACACGTTATAATGATTATAATTATCTAATTTGTTATATTCAGTAATCCAGTTATCGCCCTTTGACCGTCTAATCAAATAAGACGGTTGCAAATTAGCTCACACCTTTCAATAATGGATGTTGTATTATGTCAACACAGAGTATCAATTTTTCACACCTTTAGGTTCATGAACACTTTTGAAAAAGTAAAATACAATTTTGCTGATAGACATATCATCAGGGCATTTTTGCCAACTAGAAATGATCGGAGCAACATTCATTTTTTGGTAGCAAATGGCTTTAGTTCCGATCGACAGCGTAAGCCCTGTCATGATAAACGGAACAGATTGCGCTTAATGATATTCGGCCCCAAATTTTGCCAAACAAAAGACCTAAATTTGTACCTATTTCAATGTCCCAAAAGGACTTCAATTCAGCCATAATATTTAACAGAGTTATGTACTCTTGCCAACACATAGAGACTGTAGTAGTATAAGAAATGATGGTTCTGGGACATTTTAACCTCATTTTTAACCCTTACGCATGACTTAAACTGACCAATGCTGGAAAACGAAGGCATCAATGTGTCAGTGTCTGCCACTTTGGCAAAACATTGGCAGGTTATTTCAATTGATCAAGGGCAAAGGAATTGGTTCTATTTTTTATTAGTAACTACATTATTAGTTTTCAAATAACTTTAAATACATATAATATACATAAGTTTACAGAATAAAATATATTGTTTGAAAGAAAGAAAATTTACTGGTAATATAAATCCTCATTATGTTAAAGCAAAAAACGGGAAAAATGATAATGGCTACCTGTTCATCTTGTGGAAGAATGAAATCAAAGTTTGTTAAAAGTACGGGGGGTAATTTAGGTATTCATAAAGCAATGTTACCTTTATTACCTAAATAGGTTTAACACTTCCATGATATTACTATTGTGAACCAGGAACTCCTTTGGATAATGTATCTCCTGTTAATGAACTAGACGCAGTATGCATGGACCATGACATTTGCTACGACAATGGTGTAAAAAGGTATATGTGACAAGCAAATGCTTTCCAACTTAAATAACACTCAATAAAACACATTTAGAGAAAAGTTTGCAAAACATTTAATTGTAAAACCAGCAATTTAAACGAAATACAAACTTGGACTCGGACAAAAAGTCAAAAACGGGAAAAGGGGATAAACCGTCTGTTTGGACGTAAGTCCTTGGGAGCTAAAAGCTCACTCAAAACGAACCCCGATATAACATGGAGTGATGAATTATTTTTGTCTTAAACCTGTCTTCAACTTGTCTTCAACGTTTAGTCTATTAACAAATATAGTAATTACTGATCGAACAGCGCCAGCAGCTGCTACAAATATAGGCATAGCTGGAACAAGTGCTAATGCAGAAGAGCAACCAAAGATACCTGCTGTAATTTGTAATCCTGATTTACTCTTACACAAAACGTATAACTTTTTCTGTAAGCAGCAGCAAGTTTAGTCAAGTGAATAATTAATTGATTTATTGTTTCTATTCCATTAGAAATTATTTTTTTATTACTCATTGATATAATATATTTTCTAAATTTAAATTTCTTCCAATTCAATTAACGGAATCCAACTATTAAATTTTTCACTATAACCTTTCCACTTTACTAGAGCTTGTCTTTTCTTCTAGTCTCGTCTAATAGATTTTTCTATTCCAAAAACCTCTTGTTTAGTAGATAAAAGTTCTTGCTCATAAAATGAACCTTGAATTATTTCATTATTTAAATCCTTCATAGTGTATGTTCTGGGATTTGTATTATTATTTTCATAAATTATAAATATTTCTTCTGTCCAGTTTGGTGTATATCCCTTTTCAAAATATCGCTTAAGTTTGCTTAAGCGAACTCGATCACCAATTTTAAACTTTGGTTTACTCTTTGGTATCTTTAAATTACCATATAATTTAAAGTAAACAGTACCTTTATTTAAGTTTTAACTGGCTTCAGTCGGTGTCATTTTTATACTAGAATGTTTTCCTTTGTTATATTTGTCAACCATATCCTGTTAATTATCTAAAGAAGTGTAAGTATTATTTGCTGAAAATATGTCCACATTATTCTTTCTAAACTTCATTATATCTTTCAATTACTACACCTTTTCCTTCATTAAATGTATGATACACGTTAATATTATTTTTAATTAAAAAATGATTCAAACTTTTTATTATAAAATTCTTTTCCTTCATCTACCCATAAATTTGTAGGTGTTCTACATTTAGAAATTGTTTTATCAAATGCTTCAGTAAAAGATTCTCCAGTTTTATTCTTTAATGGAATAACCCACACATAATTGCTAAACACGTCAATAACGGTCACAAGTACTTTACATCTTTATTATATTTTGAAAAAAGCTTGCATATCGACTAAATCAGCAGACCAAGTATCATCAGCATTACTAACTTTCACTCTTCGTTTCATAAATTCTCGTTTAATTGGTTTATGTAATTATTCTGCTAATTCATCACTCCATGTTATTTCTGGGGACTTTTTGAGTAAATACTCTACCCCCTTTTTCCGTTTTTTGACTTGTTTCTTGGCCAAGTCCAAGCTTATATTCCTTTTTAATTGCTGGTTTTACAACTAAATGTTTTCCAATCTTTTCTCCAAAAGTTTTTGATTGAGTGTTATTTAAGTTGGAAAGCATTTGTCACATATACCCTTTTTTTATACCACTGTCGTAGCAAAAACCATGGTCCATGTATACTGCATCTAGTTCATTAACAGGAGGTCCATTATCCAAAGGATTTCCTGGCCCGCAATAGTTATATCCTGGTAATGTTAAACCTTTCTTAGGTTATAAAGTTAACATTTCTTTGTGAAGATCAAATGCTCCTCCGACGAGTGGATCTTGATCCCCGGTGGCTTGCCGCCGCTTCGCTACACCAGAACGTTTTACAAACTTTGTTTTTATATTACCGCAGGATGCACACTGAGCTCTTAACATAAGTCTATCATTTTTTATTGTAACATATTGAGGATTTATACTATCAGTAAATTTCCTTTCTTTTAAACAATATTTTTGTTTCTGATTTATTTATATTTTATGTATTTAAAATTATTAAATTAACACTTTTACCAAAAAAAAAAAGAAAAAAAAAGAAATTAGCTGCAGCGGGACTCGAACCAACGACCCCCTAAAAATTGTAATTAACACAGGATAATGTTAGAAATTGAATACTCTGTATTATGGGCCTTATACCTTAACACGGTTTAACTAACTGTTTGTTATGTCGTAAACCTTTACATTGATAACCTTGTTTTTCCAATAATTACAATTTCGTCTGCTAAATAGTCTATAGTAAGCAGTTAACTTGTGTACATGTTTACGATAAATTGGAGTTATAGGTTATAGAGCCAGTAAATGAACGGGTAAATATATTCTTTCATGTTCTTTCATATTTATATAACATTTTGAGAATTTAAAACGTTGGTTTGTTTTAATTGTACCAGGCTGATAATGATACACGTTGTATCGCTTTTGAACAATATATTTTATTCTGTAAAATCAATGTATTTTAAAGTAAAAAAATATCAAAAAAGTGCAAGAGCCCCATCTGCTACACATTACTTTTAACCCCGACATCGGGCAGATATCATCAAACGCGCACCCGATGCCGGGGTGAACATTCAGCAGTTCTTAAGTCATCTCACCTGTTGGCTCACCCGGAATGAAGCATTGGTCCCTCTTAAGCCATTCCACCTGTTGGCTCACAGCAGGATCACCTTTAACTCCATTGTTCGTTGCCTCCCGAACCTTCGAAACAGAGACAAGAACGAGGTAAGGCAAGCCGGGTGGCTATACAAATTAAAGGAAGATATCTATTGTGTGCGCAACCTTCAATTTGTAATAGTCACAGCTGCTAGCATCAGCGGGTGTAACAGACGTCATACTGGACCTCTGAATCAAACAGACTGCCATTAAACAGGCAAAGATAGACGTCATACTAGACCTTTCTGAACGTAGAATGTAACAGTCGCGACCTACATAAAAGTATTAAGATAATTCCTTAAATATTTAATACTACACTATTGCGCAATCCGCTTATCGATTAGATAGTAAAAGCTATATATAAACACCGTGTGTCATCAATCAAACAGGACTAAACTATTGTAAATTGTTTTTCAGTGTGAAATTTAAAGTTTTCTTTCGTTTTTTAATGAAATATATTTTATATAAAATATGTCCTCTTCACTTTGTTAAAACCTGTTTATTTTTTTTTTAATTGTTTTTTTTTTTTTTTAATTGCTCAAACCAAAGGTTTTCATTTGGTTAAACCAGAGATTTTATTAGGTTAAACCAGAGGTTTTTACAGTACCAAGGGTACTGGGTCAGCAGTGGTCAGTTTTAGTTCAGGGCAAGGGTCAAATAAGGTCAAATAGCTCTAATAGCCTTATAATATAAACTACTCTTATTTAACCGCTCAACACTTTCTAGCGCTGATACATACATGAACGGTCAGCAGATTTACTCCTTATTTAACTGCTCAGCACTATCCAGCGCCGATACATACATGAACTGTCAGCAGATTTACTCCTTATTTAACTGTTTAGCACTATCTAGCGCTGATACATACATGAACAGTCAGTAGATTTACTCCTTATCTAGTGCTCATCACTTTCTAGCGTTGATACATACAAGAGCGGTCTGCAGATTTACTCTTTATTTAACTGCTCAGAACTTTCTAGCTCTGATACATACATGAGCAGTTAGCAGTTACTCTATATTTAACTTGTCGGCCCTTTCTAGCGATAGTATATACTTATGCGGTCAACATGTGTACATACATGAGCAGTTAGCAGTTACTCTATATTTTACTGGTCAGCACTTTCTAGCGGTATTATATATTTTAGAATTTGCTGATCATAAAAAATAGAAGGAATCCGTCCGCTTTTTGTGCCCATTTGATACACACTTGAGCGGTCATCATAATTACTTTATATGTAACTTGTAAACACTTTCTTGCACTACAAAACGTGTGAGAAAGAAATGAAAGGAATTAGGCAGCAATTTGCGCACATTATAGTCAACACGACCTCAGGACAGCATTCAATATATTGTTTGTATTTTCTAAGAGAGCATCCAGTATTACGTGTTGTATTTGCATTAGAATTGATTTTTACAACAGGCAATATCGATCTATGGCAGTGGCTAGGTAGCCGGTTCCGACTAAAGGTATACGTAACCGACTCTCTATATATATATATCTTATATTAACATGTAACTTAAGGTAGCCGACTTTAATTACAGTATTATAAAGTATCATTATATTAGTTAAATACGTTATATTTCTTGTGATTTATTATTTACTATTTGTAATTTATTGTGTTTATTTCGCCGTGTTTACGCACGCATATCATATCGCTTTTGTTATATTATCAATGAATGATCAGATTTTCGTTATCGAAGCGGATAGACATGACATTGTGTTTTAGAATGGGCCCTTAAATGATTTTACTCTTGCTCAATGTAGACGTGATTTATTGAAGGTTTATTGTTTTGTGTTGACACAGGGACGGACGAAATAAAAACGGATAGAAATAAACAAGCATAACTTTGTATCTTATCCAAAAAAATTGGCCCTAAATAATTAACAGTAAATTTTACGCTTGCGAGCGTGATCAATGCAAACGAGTTTTATCAAAGTTTGGCAGATACTGTTTTCTTGTTTTGTTTAATTTGGCACAAATGACAATTGTGAACTACTAACATGAATTTTTATACCTTCTAACAAGTACTCGATACTTATTTTTGATACCGTGATAAACGAAACAAAAAGTTTAAAACAAAAAGGCAAAACAAAAAGCATTTTTATAGTATGGCAGTCTGCACCAAATGCGAAAGATGATTACATAAAAATCTAAAGGATCAAAAAATGATATTTTCAAGTAATAGAAAACAACAAAATATTATTTAACAACTTATTTCAAGAATTTATAAACACGGCATTTAAACACGTCGATGACTATAACGACATCCTACATTCCAGCAGGCCGGTAACCGTACAGGGTCCGGTACTCGATTTCTCAATAATAAGTAATGATTGTATATAGTTTTAACTGTGATTTACTTAAAATATCGATACCTATATGTAAACAAAATAATATGTGAGTATATTTTTCATCGTCTCTTTTTCAGTCAATAAAACGTCCATACGTTATTTTGTAAAAAGTGATGTTGCTTTCAAGTTTGGCCTAAACTTTAAATCTTAAATATTTTTCTTAATGAATGGAAAGCTTTAAAAGTTTTAAACATCACACGTCAGCTATTGAAGTTAAATGTCATTTAAAACAGTTATTCATTTGAATAATAAAATATGACAATTGTAAGTATTTCACATTTTTTTTTAATTTTGATAATCAAGTGAAGATATTGTTGAAATTTAAAAATTACGATCCCATAAAAACATTGCCTGGGTTTTGCCCGCCTCCAGATGCACAGATTTTAATGGGTGACGTCACGTCGATCTCACCAATATTGATTTCGGCAAACTTTCGTTTTATAAATAATACAGTGATTTATTCGAGACGTTTAAAAGTAAGTCTTTTGTATGTAGTCACACGAAATTTTGTATGCAGATAAGTATCAATATCTTGAGTAAATAACAGGTACCATTACCTATTCATTAGAAAATCTATTACCGGATGGCTATAAAATCCCATGAGGTTAGACACTACCGCAGAAGATACGGCTAAGACGTCAGAGTCGTATCTCTAGAATTTGTGTCTTAATAGGGGTCGTATCTGTAGCCTTTACGAAATATATAAATCTTTTTTTTTTTTTTTTGAAACACAGTAAAGATTTTCCATTGGCATTGGGTTTTGAATGCTACTGACTGTCAATAACAGTTTTAGACTTGCTTTTTCAGATTAGACATAATATACAACATAATGTGCAATGTGCATATTACAAACTCTCTGCCAGATTAGGCTGCATTTAAACTTACATTAAATTATTTTTGAAGACCGGTAGTAATCGTTGAAGAAGGAAATAAGATTTTCACTTATCCAATCCACTGATCTAACTGCATTCATCTGTACCATTTTTTTCATTAGGAACGGCCGTTGTCTACCTTAGTTATCAGGGAGTACCAATTTCAAAAGTAAATATCTTTGGTGATAAAGCGAACTGGAAGCCATGGTTTCGATTAATTACAGAGAATTCTAATATGGCTAACAATGCTTTAATCATCACAACGATGTTATGTTGACGTCACGTCAACGTGATATTATTCAATTTGCTGAATAATTCGCAATAATTTTCGCCTGAACTGAATTCTGCCGCAAGACGTAATACCGTTTCCGGTCCTGGCGTGTTTTAACGAATACCTACTATTGGCGCCATGCTTGCGCGAAGAAACAGTCCCATCATATTTGATATAAATTTTACAATAAAGAACATATTAGAATCGAAATAATTTATACTCGGGCGGTTATACGTCGTTCGAAATAATTTCACTCGGGCTGCGCCCTCGTGAAATTATTACGCCCAACGTATAACCACCCATCGTGTATAAATAGTGATAAAGCACAGTTTTGCTATAAATTATTTCTTAAATAATAAATCTTTATCATGGAATATTCAAATAATTCAGGTTTGGGAATAATAAAGAGTACTTGCGGCCGATTCATCAAATGACTCTTTTTGTCGAAAATGTTTAAATTGTTTCCGCATTTTATTTTTGCCGAAAATACCCTGCTTACGTCATGATTTCGTCAGTAAAGACATTTTTAAACAGGGAATCAATCTGCATAATTCTTACAGTTTGGAATTAGCAAGTAACTTGTCGAATGCAGATAGCTCTAAAATGCCATTTTGTTGTGTTAAATTAACTAGGGAAGTATTCATTCGATTCTATTTCAATGGAAATGGAGCAGAATTATTCAATTTATTGACACGCAAGTGGCACAACTGTACAGACTGTTAATAATAATGATGATAAGAAACTACATTACCAGCCTTTATAATTTTAATCATATTCTGTTGACCTTGAAGCATTCTTTTATATCTGAAGGATTTGTTTTATTTGTGAAGGACACCAGAAAAATATTCCATATTTTAATCAATGAACAATATCTCATTGCTTATATTTGTCAATTTAATACTGCTTCATTAATTTCATATACAGTACATGTATTCAATAAGTACACACCATTCATCAGGTTGAATCAGAAAAATAATGCAAAATGTAAACACTGTCACTGTGTCAGTTGATTTTTTGTCTTCCTACTGCAAATTAAGTTGAGTGTCACAGATAACATTAACAGTCTGTACAGTTGTGCCACTTGTGTGTCAATAAATTGAATAATTCTGCTCCATTTCCATTGAAATAGAATCGAATGAATACTTCCCTAGTTAATTTAACACAACAAAATGACATTTTATCTACTTACCTAAAAAATTCAACGTAGAAGGGTAAAATGTTGTAATAATTCCTAGATAAACAATCTACTTTCGTTTTCACATGCACATGTTGACAGCGGCGC
Source organism: Mercenaria mercenaria (assembly GCF_021730395.1). Classification (NCBI taxonomy): domain Eukaryota; kingdom Metazoa; phylum Mollusca; class Bivalvia; order Venerida; family Veneridae; genus Mercenaria; species Mercenaria mercenaria. The sequence goes on from NC_069368.1 coordinate 85,090,218, forward strand.
CACCTATAATATTGCCTGGCAACGAGCACCTGTCTTCAAGGGAGGCCACTCTTATACGTGAGAAAGGCCAAACAAATAATATCATTTTTTCCAAAATTCATGTATTAGCAACCCTTGCTTCAGTTTCTGGTTAGGAAAATATTAAATAGAATTAACATATGATTATAAATCTGGTTTCAGACGCAAGCTCTCTACAGAGACTTGTCTCTTACATTTGACGGATTTTATACGATTTCAGATGGATAAATCTCATTTTGTTGGCATGGTGCTAATCGACCTACAAAAAGCCTTTGATACTGTTAATCACACCATTCTTTTAACAAAGCTAGAAGCTCTTGGACTTGCAGAATCTTCTGTTAATTGGTTTTCTTCATATTTGTCCGACAGGCGCCAAATTGTAGATGTAACAGGAACGCATTCACCTTATGCTAACATATCTTGTTGAGTGCCTCAAGGCTCCATCCTTGGCCCTCTTTTGTTTTTAATTTACGTGAATGACATGTCAGCTGTAGTCAAACACAAATTGTTATTATATGCTGATGACCCTGCAATTTTAGTTTCTGGAAAAAATAAAGAGGAAATTGAATCCATACTCAGTTCAGAACTTGAAACAGTTAGTGAGTGGCTCATTTGTAACAAACGTTCACTACACTTGGGCAAAACCGAAGCTATATTATTTGGATCTAAGGGGAGGTTAAAATCGCAACCTAATCTAAATGTCACTTGCAGTGGACATGCGATTCAGTCGAAAGTCTCAGTGAAACACTTGGGTGCTACAATTGATCAAAGTTTAACTTTTGAGTCTATGGTCATGTCAGTTATACAGAAAGTTAATTCTAGACTAAACTTTTAGTAAAGAAAAAAAGATTATCTCAACTTGCACACTAAAAAGCTGTTAGTAAATTCTCTTATTCAGTGTCATTTTGATTATGCCTCTTCAGTATGGTTTTATTCAATTACCCAAGAGCTCAGAACCAAGTTGCAAATCTCTCAAAATAGACTCATACCGTTTGTTTTAGATTTAGACTGTAGGTCTCATATTGACAAAAGACATTTTTCCTCTTTAGGATGGCTATCGGTTGCCAAAAGAGTTGACCTGAAGACACTTTGCCATGTTTTTAAAATTTCTTCCCATGCAGCTCCTTACTATATGGAAGAAAATTTTGTTTTGACCAGTTCTGTTCATAATTACAATACTAGATTCCGAGTATCAACTACAGAAAAACAATTAAACACTAATTTCAATTTTGCTGATAGTAGCAGATACTCTATTCCAAAGGTTAAAAGTTTTGGCATACGATCTTTTGCGTACAAAGGTTGTTCCTTATGGAATAATTTACCACAGCATATAAGAGATATTCAGTCCTATAATAAGTTTAAAGTCAATATCAAAAAGCACCTTTTTGCACAATGATATATGCATTTTAACCTTATTGCAATTATTTCATGTTAGTATTTTTATCCAATTGTGATTTCATTTTAGACCACAATTAAGCTCAATAAAAAAAAAGTCTTTCATTATAAAGTTAACTGTGAAAACAATGTCTTCCTTTGTCAAACTGTAATTATTATTATAAGGACCACAATAGAAATTAGAGACATCTTTGTCCCTTTTTTGTGATAGCCTTTGTGTATAATGTAGTTGGCATGGCAATATGGCATTATATTCAATTCATTCATGTTCTTTTGCATATATGTTTCGATATCTATTTTACCATGTTTTGTATACATTTTATGCAGAAATAAATCTATCTATCTATCTATCTATCTATCTATCTATCTATAAAAAGTACCTTCAAACCACAGGAGTTGAAAATTGCTGCGTCATGCTGGGACCCTGGCCACATGGCAACAACATCTGTAAATCTACAAAGTGGGACACAATTCATCTTTTAAGTAAAATATTACAGCTTACGGACTGTAAACAATAAGGGGTCATGTATTGCTTGCCTGCATTTTAACAGGTAAACTCAGTGAAATGATAGCCTCTTTGTAAACTTGCATGGCTATATTTCCTCATTTTATTGATTTTATGTACCATGTTTCACTGAAAACTTCTAATCATCTTTTGACATACAGTTCCCGGACGCAGAAAAACACTGGAATTTTAATAAACCAAGGGAAATAAATATGGTGTTCCTAATACAATCCTGCTAAAACTTGCAGGGCTACATTGCATTATCTAAATATACATTTCTGCCAAGTTTCATTTGAACAAGAGGCCATGAGGTGATAGAAATTTAATGTATATCACCAAACTATGGTATTGAAATTCTATCCACCTATTCAGAACAGTTCTTCACCCTAGTTGCACTTATGTTTTACTTTCCTTTACAAGAAAGATGTTAGGCTCCGTTCACATGACAAATATTACAATTATGTACTTATCAAGAAATTATACCTTGCATCTGGATCACATACGGCTTGAACATTTAGAGCATGGTAGTTCTTTCGACAAACATATGCTGCCTCATCTTCTGTGGGTGCTTGAATCGGTATCAACGTACTATCTACTGCTCCTATAAAAATATGTGATATTATTATATAATGAAACAAAATGTGAATATACATGAAAAAGAACTGCATACATGTAAATTGCAATAGGACTCATTTATATTATTTGTGTTTGTAAGATAGCAAAAGTAGTAAATACACATTTCAATGATTCTAGTCATGAAACATGTTAAGGGTACATTCATGACTAGACATTGTGACATCTGCTATGTCTGTTTCACTTCCATTTAATCTGATGACTTAGTTTTAAATTTGAATTGACCACAACTTAAAACAAGACATAGTAATCATCAGCTCTAAAACTCCAGGCTGATTGGATGCAAAATGTATAAATCAAAATAGTTCACCATTTACGTATTTGACTGATACAATGAGGTTGCTAATACATAAATTGTAGTTTTAGGGATATTTCATAACATATATACCTATGATGTTGGGTATTCTACACTTTTGGTAGAATTTTCTTTTTATTTCATTTAACTCAGTTCTGTCTGTTGGAAAAACAGCATTATATTCTTCTCTTTTTAATTTAATCATCAAGAATAAAAAAAAATGTATCGGTTTATACAAATTTTGACATAATGTGTAAGTCTTAGCAGAACAAAATACAGATTAGTGAAATGCAGTGTAAGCTTTTTCATTCTGCAAGAGGTCAAGAGTTCAAATCCTTGGCAATGCACACATTAATTTACACTACATGTAGCTATTGATGACATTCATCGATTAAATCTCAAGATAAAGAAAAGCATACATAAAAAAACATGCCAGTTTTCAATCATGACCATTTTCAATAAGAATAATTCAGTTCATTGTCTACAGTTAATGACTTAAATACTTCCATCTTGGAAAACTATAACTGTAACTGAAGTAGAAGTTGCAATAATAAGATTACTTCTATCCTGAAAAGATTAAATATGATACATTCATTGATCAACTAGCAAAAAAATCACTAGTTTAAAAAAAATGTCATAAATTTCATTCCTACTCCCTGAATTTGGACAGATATGGAACTTTATCTTGTATGCGAGTAACTTTCTTTTGTGATAATGTAACAATATTACTGTATACCTGATGTTCCTTAACCTTAGATTCACACTGTTAACAAACTCATCCACTACAGTGGCTGTTGTGGCCTTGGAAACCCCATGTAAATCTGACAAAAAGTCGCCCTTAGCCAGAAATATAGTTATAGTATATACTTTTAATATATCAAAGTAACGTATGCAACTTATGAGGACAGACTTGTATTAATTTATTTTTCCAGCTCAAGAAAAACAAAAGAAGCCAAATCTAGACGACTTGGTTGCTCTATTGATATATACAGTCAAACCTGTCTGAAAAGCACACCCACGGAATAGCAAAAGGTAGTCTTTGATGATAATTGGTATCTTCCGTCTATAATTATTATAAACAGGTTAAACATATATTTAATATGGTCTGACTTAATGTAATCTGGGAGCATTTTAACATTCCCGTTGTAATCTTTACAGACAGCTAGAAGGGTTTTTTTAACAGCGGTCTTTATTAGCAGGTAGTCCTTAACAGGTTTTACTGAATATATAGCCCATGACACATAAGAAGCGATGGAATGAGATTTGCACAGCTGGCTAAATGCCCCCTCATGATTTTGCACAGTGGATAGTTTATACCAATTTATTTCAGCTCATTGTAGTTTACTGAGTCACTTTCCAGTCCGGTTTCTTGAAGTCAGTAATGGTGTCTTTTTGATGCAATTGGCACCTGTTGGGGTTCGAACCTGTACCTCCTGAGTGAGCGGTCGACAACTTATCCCCTACACCACTACTCTAGGACTTGAGTCTTTCAAAATAATGTGTTAAGGAGAACAAAATACAGTTTGCTACTTATAATGTGTGTAAATGTTAAGACAAACATAAGAACAGACACGAAGGGGATAATGTGTTCAATGGGCTTTTATAGAATGAAGCCGCTTCTGCTTCAGCTGAGGAGGGCTAACTTACTAGTGCTATATTAAGTCTGTTTACCGTGTCACCAGTTTATAGGACAAGCAACACTACACCCTAGCAAAAGCAAGGGCCACAATAAGTACTTGGCAAAAAGGCAGTGCTACTTCTGTAATGATCACACATTCATACAGCTTTATAAAAATAGTGACTAAGTAATAAAATACACAGGTATATGACGCATACCAAAACAAAACACCTATTGGAATATGTGAGCCACGTCATGACTCATGAGAAAACCAACGCGCAGTCTGGTCAGGATCCAAGCTGTTCGCTTAAAACTTATTGGAATAGGAGAAACTGTTAGCGAACAGCATGGATCCTGACCAGACTGCGCGGATGCACAGGCTGGTCTGAATCCATGCTGATCGCAAACCCACTATGTTGGTTTTCCCATGGCACGGCTCATATGGGAATTTTTGGTATTTGTCATGTACCTGTAATTAAATATATTTGCATATGCCGACATAAAGCCAGATAATTTGGGCCCTTATTTGATTGCAAAGCACTTGCAGATTATTGTCCAATGTTCAAATCCTAGAGTATTTTTCTTGCCACATGTCTGCCCATCATTCAAAATCTATGACAAACACAATACTTACTCATAATTCATGTTCAGCTACAGCTTAGCTAATTTACATGTATAAGACATAATGCTTCAGCAACGTAGAAATTACCTCCAACCGAACCGTATATACATCGTTTTATGTTTTATTCGAACATGGAATTTCAAGTCCGAATATTCGTTTATCCGAAATACGTAGCAACACATGTCAGTGAAATTCCTCCAAAGTATGGAAAGAATACCATACCAAACAATTTAAAGTAACTGGAGTCCAAGGACAAAATGTCTCTTAGAACTCATACTTATCTACAAGTTTATTGTAAACTGTAAATGTCTACGGGACCACTCTAAACACACCCCGACAACTCTGTGTTGTGTTGTTGTTGTGTTAAGAGGATAACATGCATTTGTCTATACGATACTTTGTTACATTTGTTGTCTCTCCTTGCATACACAGACAGTATATTTAATTAACTTTTTGAACTTAATTAATTACCTTTGTCTCTCTGCTCTGCAGGGAACAAGAACGATCTGTCTTGGGCGACAGGTCTTTCTTACAGAGGCCCTCCAACTCTGCAATTGATGCTTGGTCAAGTCTGTATCTGGAGACGACCTCCTGTTCTGTCAAGTGGTCAATGGTGACCACACGTTCCTTTAAATTTCGCCTTTTTCGCCTCTGGCGTTGCCTTTGTAAGATTACGGCGGCATTTTGTTTGATCTACGACTGCTCCTTAGCGATCGCAGACTTTATACACAATCTTACGATTATCGTACGACATAGATCACCCGCGATCGTTAATAAGACACTAGCAAAATCGTAAGATCGACGTACGATAATCGTACGTGAAAAACGGTCGTACGATCGTTGATAAGACGCCCCCCAGGCCAGTTCAAAAAAGGAACCAAGATCTTATTGTGATACAAGTTGTGTGCAAATCTGATAAAAATCAAATCATAAATAAAGCTGCTATTGTGCAGACAAAGTAAAAATAACTAACTTTGGCCGTTTCAGGAGCCATAACTCTTGAACCTATAATGGGATCTGGCCAGTTCAAGAAAGGAACTAAGATCGTATGGTGATACAAGTTGTGTGCAAGTTTGGTTAAAATAAAATTATAAATAAAACCATTATCGTGCAGACAAGAAATTGTTGACGTATGCACGGACGGACGGACAAAGGGTGATCACATAAGCTCACCTTATCACTATGTGATAGGTGAGCTAAAAACGTAACAGGAAAATCATTTCTAGTCATAGTAACCTGTCAGTCTTAACAATATCCTTAGTGGTCTTGACCTTGAGTATAATGGGCCCAGTCCTTATACATACTTTGTTTATATGCTGGACTATGCTTATGTAAAGTTACAGTAAGACATAAGCAATAGTAACAAAGATATGACAGAAAAACAAAGGTTGCCGAAAAAGTTTAAACCTTAAATATAACCTAAGTATAACAGCTTGGTGACCTTGACCTCGGGTAAAATGGGCTCAGCCCCTACAAATACTTTGTTTGTATACTGGACAGTGTTTATGTGAAGTTACAGTAAGATATAAGCAATAGTAAGAAAGATATGACAGAAAATCTAAGGTTGCCGAAACACTTAACCAGGAAGGGTCACGCCGAGGTCGGGGCAAGTAGTATAGACCCCTTATTCTCCGATTAATGGAGCTAGTAAGGGCAGGAGCCGGCCAAAGTTTATATCATGATATAGACTCCTGCAAGTTTTCATCAATTTATGTGACATACTTTTTGGGCTAGGCGTGTAATTTTAAATAGTTAAAAATGTGCAATTTTAACTATTTCATGTGCCATAACTCTGGTAATGGGGGAGGGGAGTCAAGACAAAAAAATAGAAGATGCGCAAGTTCATACCAAGAGTTTTTTTTTTTTCAAGCAAAAAATATCAATGTAATCTCACCTGTCATATGTCAAGCAAAAACAGTAAAGTATCCTAACATGTCATATGTCAAGCAAAAACATCAATGTATCCTAGCATGCCATATTTTAAGCAAAAACATCAATATCTTCTAAGATGTCAAAATTCAAGCAAAATAGCGATGTATTAAAAATGCCTTATTTCAAGCCAAAACAGCAATGTATTCAGACATGTCATATTTCAGGCAAAACATCAGTGTATCAAAACATGTCATATTTCAAGCAAAAACATCAATGAATTCAAAAAGGTCAAATTACAAGCAAACAGCAATGTATTATGACAAGTCATACTTCAGGCAAAAGCATCAATGTATCCTGTCGTATTTCTGGCAAAACCATCAATGTATCCTAACGTGTCATTTTTCAAGCAAAACCAGCAATGTATTCAATAATGTCATATTTCAAGCAAAAACATAAATATATTCTAACATGTCATATTTCAAGCTAAAACATCAATGTATTCGAGAATGTCTTGTTTCAAGCAAATAACAGCAATGTACAAAAACAGTAATTTACTCCGACACGTTATATTTCATGCAAAACATTAATGTATCTTAATATGTCATATTTCAAGCAAAAGCAGCATTGTATTTAAAATGGTCATGTTACCAACGAACAACAATATATTCCGATATGTCATATTTCAGACAAAAACATCAACATCAGTGTATCCTAACGTGTCATAGTTTAAGCAAAAACATCAATGTATTCCAACATGTCATATTTCAGGCAAAAACATCAATGTATCCTGTCATACCTCAGGTAAAAACATCAATGTATCCTAACATGTCATATTTCAAGTAAAAATAGCAATGTATTCTAACCTGTCAAATTTCAAGCTAAACCAGCAATGTACTCAAAAAAGGTCATATTACAATGTATAATTTTAGCAATTAATCAGACTATTTAAGGGGCCACAATCCTGCCACCACAACTCATGCTGATTTATAAGCATTTCTGTAAATTCTAAATGGCCTTGACCACCTGACCTACCTCCTGACCACATTCTGTCAACATCCTTTAAGAGGTTCATGAAAAAGTTAATTAGATGTTATTTTTCTATATTTTGTCGAGAGTGCCAATCAGTTACCATTAGATCAAACGACAAGGAATGTTTTATACTTGTTACTATGTTAAGCTGTGGTGTCCCTTAAATGATACTAAGCAGAAGCATTGGGACAAAATTGAGAGGGAGTACAAACCAAATTTGATAAAGATCCATCAAGCAGTTCATGACAGGATTTTCTATTTCTAGCTCTAGAAGCTCTTAATAGGGCCAAGTCCCTTGATATGAACAATCTTGCTTCAGACCAGGTTTGATAAAGATCCAGCCAGTGTTTTATGAGAACATGACATTTAAAGTTTCTTTCCCATTTTTAACTCAGCCAATAAAAGAACCAAACACTCACACTTGAAAATATTTGGGAGAGGAAATTACAGTGATGCTACAAAAAAATGTTTGATGAGAATTCATCAACTGTCCATGAGAAGTAATTGAAATATATTATATTCCAAACTAGTGGCTCCTACGTATGTCAAAGCGTCCCCACTTATCAAAACTGGCAGGAGATCATACGATAATACTATATACCAAGTTTGGTGAAGATCCATCTATGGGATAATGAGGATAAGATGTTTAAAGGTATTTTTATTTTTAGCTCTTGCAATTCCTACAACCGGCCAAAAGCGCCTCCGTCTGAACAAATTATAATGCCACTGGCCAAATTTGATGAAGATTAACCGAGAGGTTCATGAGTTGATTAAATGTCGTTTTCAGCCCTAGCTGTTCCTAAAAGGGACAAACTCCTTCATTTAAACAACATTGGGAGAGAACCTTAGAATGATGCTACATACAAAGTCTGATGAAGATCCATCATGCAGTCCAAGAGAAGTTGTTTAACTGTATTTCTATTTTTTGCTGTAGTTGCCCTTGAAACACACCAAGTTTCACTACTTAAACAGAATTTTGAGATCATCTTGTACATGGGTGAAAGTTGAAAAAATTGAAAATCCTGAAGTCTGAGCAGGGTGCCAGGGGGCCGCCAGGTCCCCCTGTGCGTCCAGGGCAAATCCCTGGTCAAGGATCGAGGGGACCGGTGCCCCCCTGGAGCTCCTGGGTTTTAGTTATTTCTGAGGGCTTCTGATGCATTCTCAGAGCTAATGCATTTGTCATAAAACTGCAAAAAGATTGATTTGTAATTGAATCCCCTCCCATTTTAAACAGTCAAACACTTTCCTTAGGTGTTGAACTTCGCAGAATGCCATACCGTATATGCTTGGTTCCTTAACCGCTCTCCCAATTACTGACCATGAACATCACTCTTGTTAATCAATCCATTCCTATCTCAATTTTCTATATGCCTTTCCCGAGATGAGAATTTCATTTTTAAAATTACCGAACATTGTAATTAACAGCGAAGAATGATTAATTAAACGACGCTATTGATATAATATTTATCTATTATAATTTTCTACATACATTTTAATAATTATATTCAGAATAAAACAGCAAACGATGTTAAAAATCTTGACAAGATTAATGTACCAATGGTAGCGATTAGATACTGTAGGAATTATAAACAAATCAAATTGCGTAACCCGAAATGGGAAATGATAAATGCCCCTCCTTTGTGTGTATTAGTAAAAATACCACTCTTAAACGTTTTCTACGGTTCTAGCGGCCAGGAGATGTCCTCGGGCCTAAGCCTTACCCACACCCTCTTATCATAATGTCCCTTAAGAGGGGTCTAGGTGAGCCATTTGAACAAACATGGTAGAGGTCTTTGCTATGATGATACAGACAAAGTTTATGTAAACCCGCCAAGTAGTTTCAAAGATGAAGATGTTTATGCAGGACAATAGACCATCCACCTACACTAAAGCTAAACCTTAACAAAGTTCTGGTGAGCTATAATGCCAACATTTTTTTACTATCAGGGGCCTTAACTGTACTGAGGACAATAACAAATGAATCAACAAATGAAGAGAAATGTGTGCTATTTAACATCACAGTAAAATGTTATGCCTTAAGGCTATGATATCTACATAATTTGTGGCAATAATAATTTGCGTACAACTGTCCTTCAATAAACGATTGCATTTTCGTATTTCTTTTGCCAACAAAATCTTGATTCATGTACAGTTGCATCACTTTAAACACCAGTCAAAGAATTCCAAATTTATTTCGGTAAAGCTGTCATTATTAATATAATGATGACTGTGACACAGAAACTTGCCTGCAGAAAACATTTGTTCCACCTCAGAAATGATTTTCCATGTATGACAGGATGTATAGGTCTCATTTGTGTATTGTAATATCAACTATACCATTTGGATAACATGGTACACAAACATGAAGAGTTATCAAATTATAGTTAACTTTTGTTTGTCTCTGATAATGTTGTTAACTTGTGTCCTTATCTGAGCAACAGGCCTGCCTTGTAGAAGCTCCTAACCTATTTTTTTAAGATTTCCATCTGATGGCATTTTTTTTCTCTAATTCATGCTTGAAAAACTTGTTAAAAATTCGGTTTTCCTCCTAACTCCATCTTCTTTTCATGCCACTCCTCACAGCTGAAACAAAAGTATATTTTAAACAAGAGCTCATAGAACACAAAATGCCGCCCTCGATGTATTCAGTAATTGCAGAAGAAACAGAAATCATTTTGTCACGGTGCACAAACACTACAGGTTCTACTGTTCTTGGTCAAAGTGACCTTGACCTCTGACCTGCTGACCTTAAAACCAATAGGGTTCATCCGCTGGTCATGATCAACCTCCCTATCTACTTTTGTGGTCCTAGACCCAAGTGTTCACAATTGACCATCTGGAAATGGTTTTACTGGGCATAAAAAGTGACCAAGCATTGCAGTAGTAATGTAGACGTTCTTTTCCAGTATAAAGCTTTGTGTTTGTCCGTTGTAGTTGTTGGCAAGTGTTAAGACTAACAAAAGTACCGAAATGCAGAGCAATATACACCCGAAAGTATGACCTTCGACACCTGTTATCTTCACCTTGAAATGAGACATCTGAAACATGCGCTCTGCATGACGTCTCAATGTGGTGAACATTTGTGCGAAGTTTTGTTTAAACAACTTCAAGCTGTTCAATTTTTAAGTGGGAAAAGATATTTAGGGATACAACTGAATAGATAAAAGAGCCCATCTTTATTGGAGTAAGGACGATCATTACCACTGATAACAGAAGTGAGAAAACAACTCGAGATAGGTTCAAACATCTTTAACAGCTATAATTTTGTATTTTCTTTATTTTAATGAGTAAAAAACACTTTTATTATATTATATAACTCTAAAAAGTTGAAATAGGTTTATTTCCAAACTATTTTTTTGCTACTGCCCGTGTGCTAAAAATACAGGAATGTCGAAAGGTCAGAAGATTATTCACTGGATACACCAAATAAAAAGAAAAGATATATTAAGATTCCTCTGCTTATTAAATGACTTTAATGAAACTTGGTCCAACTGTAGCACTATGGTTCTAAATTATTATTCCGTCGTCTTGGCAACAATGCTTTATCAGTGATGATGTCACGAACGTCACAACGTAGGGCGCCAATATAAAATGCCTTATTATGATTTAAAATCAGCGCAACTGTAATTTATTTTAGGACTAGCGTGTTTGTAAGTGGTATCGCACCATATTACAACAGACATTTATCATTTGATAAAGCAAACCATGTTCCACCTGATACAAAATTTTGACAAAAATCGGCAAATATACGCGAAAATGACATCTTTAAAAATCTACAGACCCATTAAAAGTCTATATTTCGGCACGAGCGATCAATTTGAAAATGAAATGTCAATTTAAAAAGGGAACTTTACGTTTTCAGTTTTTCACAATATTCACAAACTGTCCTTCCGATTTTTGGACGTACAACTCGATGCCATGTACATACAGCGCGCCATAGCAATTTGATATCTATACATGTGCTTGTTCTTCGTTCTACAAGGAGATCACATAATAAACCTTATAAGCAAATATAACTAAGGGTAAATCAATTGTAAACTTTGATATCGTATCGTGCGTAGTTGATAAAAGTAAGTTAATGTTATAAGGACAGTTTTAGAATTAATTGTATGGGGGCAATATTTGAAAAAAATACCCCACTACCCATGATTTTTGATTTTCCTCCACCCACTGCCTATAATTATGAACTTTCTATTAACTCCCACCACCTACAATTACTAAATGTACAAAAATCGAAACATGGAGAGAGTCTGTGGATTTACCGTTTTCCCTTTCTACATCTCAAAAACGTCTAAGAGTCACCAAATTATAACGCCAAAACGTAATTTTCTATAAGCATTCGGTCATTACCGAAGGGACATCATGGAAGGCACATGCTGTTTTCCCGCCAAAATACAAGAAGAAACGTCTGCTTCCCTATCTGTCAAGAAGACCCGATATTTACGCATATTCAAGCCGAATTTCAATTACGTTTCCATCTTGACGTTTAAATCTTCCGAACAGTGTACGAAAATGTATATAGTGATCTAGTACAGTTTCTACTGAAATATGCTACATGTATTGGAAGAATCATGTTGTGTCATTAAAACATTCATGTATCATGCTTTCATGCCCTGACGCCGACAAGACTTGTGATTTATTTGAACAGTCATGATTTACGGAAATTCAGTCATCCGTTTTTAAAATAATGATTTAACAGGGAATTATCTGAAGTCAGAATACGGGCGTTTTCAAATATGTTTTTTTTCTGTTACGTCATGTATATATTTTATCCACGCTTGTCAAACAAAGGAAAATATACATACCGTTGTATTTGTTTCTTTTTGCCATAAATAAATTCATATATGAGCCATGCCTGCATGTCTCACTTTCAAATACGAGTCATGCCTGCATGACTCACTTTCAGAGTTGAGCCATGCCTGTATGACTCACTTTCAGAGATGAGGCATGCCTGCATGACTCACTTTCCGTCATACTGAGACATCCATGGATGACTTACTTCTGTAAACGAGCCATCCATGGATGACTATGTAGCCGTGTCATCCACGGATGTCTCACTAACAAGGTTGACATCCACGGATGACTCACTTCTGTAAACGAGCCATCCACGGATGACTCACAAGGCTGACATCCATGGATGACTCACTTTCAAGAGTGACATCACTGAATGACTCAAATAATGCCTGTTATCAATTGATGTCTTATATGTCGAGCCATACATGTATGTCTCAATTAAAGCACAGTCGGCTGATCCCTAGGTTTCATATATGAATTTGTAAATACTGAATCTGAAAATCACCTGTTATTTCGATTACGATGAGTTAATGAAAATCATTCAAATTGGTATCAAAGTGTTATTATAATTTGGAGACAAGGGGTGTTGATCAGGAAGCAAGTCCAAGAAATAATCATAGTTGATGCTATTTGGGTATCTTATATGTAGTGCTTTAGCCTACATTTTTTATATATTACTATCTACTCATTAATTTCATTGTTACACAACAAATCTTCTTTTTTGAAGTTGCAGAAACATTAGCTCAACCGGAAATAAATAGATTTGATCAGAATACTTTAACCACAGGAAGTATTGATGAAATGGAAACACATGTTCAGTGGCAAATCTAAACATGCTAATCTACCTCTTTGTATATCAAGTTAAAACCAGTTCAGTTTTTCATCTTTAATTGTTTATTATATTTACTATACAACATACTAATATTGAAGGTGTGTAAAATGTTACTCGTATACTTTCAAATATTTGTTAACTCATCAGATCTGTCCAAATGATACTTTGAATTACTTTCATCAATCACAAGTAGATGTAATATCAAATTATAGTTTTAATTGTTTGTAATCTCTGTTTAACTGGACCACTCGTACACCCTTGTGCAAAATGCTAAATGATCACTCATTCTTCTGCCATCACAACAACTCCTCATGACTTCACCTCCGAATCCACAGCAACACCTGTATTTATGAAAAGAAAAATGTAATGATTAATATTAGTAAATCTTATGATATAAAATCATTCACAAAAGGTGTTATCTGTTTGCAAAGATTTAGATACTGAAGCAAAAATACAGTTATCAGCTCTTAGTGTCAAATCACAGTATTAATTGAACTGTAATATACTCCTCATAAATGTGTGTTGGGCATGTTGACAGGTATATTGATTAAAAGTATGCAAGACAAGCTGAAAAGTAGACTGAAATACAACAAGAGCTGTTTGAAAAACACATATCCCCACTGATAGCCTTAGATATTAAATGACCTTGAACTTTGACCTATGTTCAAGTTTAATAGGTGTCTTCTATTTAAGGAGACTAACCATCCTATAAAAAGTATGTAAGTCAAACAGACCTTCGGGTGTTGAATTAAAATGGATTTCCCTAAGTGACCTTGACCTTTGACCCGGAAATTATTAAGGGTCATCTTCTCAAGGAGACTGGGTAAATTAGATTTGCTGATATTGATCTATAAAGGATACGATGCTAAGTGACCTTGATCTTTGACCCTGACCCAGTGGCCCAAAATTCATAAAGGTCATCTTCGAAAGGAAACCAATCAACCTATGAAATTTGAAGTATGTAGTTCAAACAGATTTTAAGATATTGCTTTAAAATGAATTTGACCCTAACTGGCATTGACCTTTGACCTCATGACCCAGAAATTATTTGGAGACTAAACATCTAATGAACTATGAAGGCTCAAGTCCAAATGGTTCTCAAGATAACCAGTGAATGAAGTACAGCCATGCAATACAAAGTCTCCTGGAAAGCACCTAATTTTCTCTACTGCAGTGCAACATTATGAATATATATGATATCTGTCAGTGATGTATAAACAATATTGTGTATATATATATATATATACAATATGTTGTATCAAACGCTTGGATTAAAATTTGCATATACAAAAACCTACAGATGTTTATTGTTAAGTAACATCCATAAATATAACAAAAGTGTCAGAATGTCACAACATACTCCCGTCATAGCAATTTCTTTACACTAGCACCTGCATTTTCATACTGATTTTTATTGGCCAATTATAAAACAAGAGGGCCATGAAAGTCCTGTATAGCTCACCTGATCTATTGACCTAAAGATCATCAGGATTAACATTCTGACCAAGTTTCATTAAGATATGGTCATAAATGTGGCCTCTAGAGTGTTAACTAGTTTTTCCTTTAATTTGACCTAGTGACCTAGTTTTTGACCCCACATGACCAAGATTCCAACTTGGCCTAAAGTTTCATGAAGATACAGTCATAAATTTGACCTCTAGATTGTTGACAAGCTTTACCTTTGATTTGACCTGTTGATCTAGTTTTTGACCCCACATGACCCAGATTCGAACCTGACCTAATGGTCATCAAGACATCCATGAGTTTCAAACTTAAATTCAGGTCTCTCGAGAGTTAACAATCTTTACATTTGATTTGATCTGGTGACCTAGTTTTTGACCCTACCTGACCCAGATTGAAACTTTACCTAAAGATCTTCAAGATAAACATTCTGATAAAGTTATCAAGATATTGTCATAAATGTGGCTTCTACAGTGTTAACAAGTTTTACCTTCGATTTGATCAGGTGACCTAGTTTTTGTACCTCATATCAGATTTAAACTTGAACTAAAGATCATCAAGATTAACATTCTGACCAAGTTTCATTAAGATATGGTCATAAATGTGACTTATCGAGTGTTAACTAGCTTTTCCTTTGACTTGACCTAGTGACCTAGTTTTTGACCTCACCTGGCACAGAATTAAATTTGACCTAAAGATCATCAAGATTAACATTCTGACCAAGTTTCATTAAGATAAGGCCATAAATGTGGCTTATAGAGTGTTAACTGGCTTTTCCTTTGATTTGACCTGGTGACCTAGTTTCTGTTTTCACTTAACCTAGATTTTAACTTGACCTAAAAGTCGTCAAGATGAACATTCTGACCAAGTTTCATAGAGATATTGTCATAAATGTGACTTAGGGATTGTTAACAAGCTTTACCTTTGACCTGACCTGGTGACCTAGATTTTGACCCAAGATGACCCAATATCAAACTCATCCAATACTTTATTAAGGGTAACATTCTGACTAAATTTCATTAAGATTTGGCCAAAATTGTGACCTCTAGAGTGTTAACAGTCAAATTGTTGACGATGACAGACACTGGGCGATCACAAAAGCTCACCTCGAGCACTTCGTGCTCAATTGAGCTAAAAACTTATAAGTTATTTATAGTAACAACAATGGGAAGTTAATCCTATATACAAACAAGAAAAAATATATCTAATATATGTCCACACTAGGTGACAAAGTTTTGCAACTACCATTTAATTCATTTTGACCAACATTCCAACAAGATTTCAGGTATATCAGACAACTGTTCCTGTAACTTATTATAGGATCCCCATTTGACAAAGTTTCATCATATAAAGAAAAACATTCTGACAAAATTTCATGTAGATCACTCAGAAAATGTGGCCAGTGGATTGAAAACATGTTTGTCCTACGATCTTATCCAGAGATGCATTTTTTTATTATAATGGATTGCCAAGTTTCTAAAATAATCTCTTATTAAAAGCAAACATTCTGACCAGGTTTCCTATGGATCAGGTATGGTATTTGGAGTGCTAACAAGGTTTTTCTTTGACTTGACTAAGTGACCATTAAGACTAACATTTATAGCTATATTTCATCTACAGACTAAGTAAATGTCCTCTAGCCTATATGCAAGACTTTTCTATTGCTTGAACAATTGATAACCAACGTTTTCTAGATTTTTTAAAGACAAACATTCTGACAAGGTTTTATATTGTTCATGTAGAAAATTTGGTATCTTCAATGGTTCATGGATAAAGTTTTTTTATATGATTTGAGTTAGTGGCCTTGTGCTTAACACCTGATGACCTACTTGTAAAATTGACCTAAACTTTAGTATGGACTGTTCTATATATACATGTAGATACAAGTACAAAGGGCTATAAATCTTGGCTTCTTCCTCAAATAATGCAACTGAAACATGCAGGAACATATTTCTTTATAGCAGTTAACAGTACTTCCACATTTTATACTACGAGAAATGACTATGGAAGGACGGCTGAAAAGATGGTCTGCCAAAGCCAAAACTATATACTTCCGCCTTCGGCAGGGTATAACAAAAGAAGCCCATTATGAACTATGAAAAGGTTGTGTATAGAAAATGGTTGCCATCCTATACTTTATATACTGTACCTATTTTTGTATTGTCATGTTATCTCTCTTCCATGAAATATCTCTGCCCATAATTTTTATGACTGTGGTGATTTGTTCATTTGGAGGAACTGATTCTCTAGGATCCGAAGACTGTTTGACACTGCTCAGTCAAAAAAAACGTCAGAATGGCAAACATTTGAAAAACACATCTAAAAATATAAAATCATAAAAAATCGTATTATCATACTGTATATATACGTAAATATTTGATCAGTTTACAACTTTGAAATTCCATTTAAAATTTCCATTTAAACAACCTAGTTATATTATTTGTATGGTGAAAAGCGCATATATTTAATTGAAAATGAAATTTGCCAAGATATTATGTCCATTAACATAGTGTCCAAGTTTAAGGATAGCATAGCCACTTATGCAATATATATCAACAAGCCGACAATGCATTCATATCACAGCAAAGAAAAGACCTAACCGCTTAACAAAAGCTGTCAGAGGACAGCAACGCTCGACTACTAGTGTTCAACAATCTTGTCAATTGATTATTGAAAACGAAAAAAAGAGGCAAAATTTTGTAAAATTGCAAAACAGGGTTATGGAACCTGTGCAATGCATATCAGCTTATAACAATGGAAATTTGTGTTAAGTTTCAATCCATGATTCCAACTAGTGGGTACTAAGAGACTAGTTTTAACTTTACATACAAAAACCCAAGAAACTGCAAAGTTGGAATAGGGGCATAATATTTTGAAAAATACAAAGTAGAGTTATGGAACCTGTGCACTGCATGCCAGATCATCACAGTGAACGTGTGTGAATTTCAATCCATTCCCTTGATGGGTACCGAGATACTGGCTTACGCATGGGTAAGTCCAACAGCTCTACCTATTCTTTGAATAGTCGAGCTAAAAAGATTGACAATTGTGGAATGTAATTTGCCAATAGAAAATTTAGCAAGGCCTTTTACTAGCCAGATAGTTTTAACCCTGAATTCAGACTGACAGCCTGCACTATAATTCATTATATTGTTTTTCACTGAAACATTTAGACTATTGTTTTGGTTTGCTCATTACCTGGTACTGATTCTCCAAAGGGTTATCAATGGTTTGTGCACTTTCACTCCACAACAGCATGCTTCTGTTTAAAGACATTACCCCTATAACCTATTGAAATAAAAATATAATTTACAGGCATTGTTCCATATAATTGTTTAACAAAATTTTCATTGAAAACAGCCAAGTAGTGACCTAAACATCCTTCAATACACAATCATGAAACTGTTAAGTTTTCATTTAATTCAGCTAAAATACAGTGAAATAAAATGTTCACTGATAATGTTAACAAACAGATAAATGCTTATTAATTAAGGTTTAGGAGTGTATCTTCAAAACACAGAAATATTTGATAAACGAACAACATCTTTACAATTAATCTACCTGACCATTACATGTTCTGCTGTGCTGTCCAATACGATGGATACCGTACTTAAAATATTCTCAACAAGAGGTCATGATGACCCTGTATTGTTCACCTGTTAAATATGCTAAATGCAATATATGTAAGGTCTGTGCCCTATGGTTGTAGAAGATTTTAAGTTTACTACTACCTGGTACTTTATCTATGTGACCCCAGGGGTCATGATTTGAATAAACTTGTGATTAGAGCACTTGAACTAGTTTTTGACCCCACATGACCCAGGTTTGAACTTGACATAAAGGATCATCAAGACAAACATTCTGATCAACTTTCATGACAATAGGGTAATAAATGTTGCCCCTTGAATGTTATCAAGTGTTCCTTTGATCCGAGTGTAAGACCTAGTTTTTTACCCCAAATGACCCTGTTTCAAACAATTGCCTGGCTTAGGGATCATCAAGATAAACATTCTGACCAAGTTTCATGAAGATAGGGTAGTAAATGCTGCCTCTACAGTGTTAATAAATCTTTCCTTTGAATGTGCAGGTGACCTAGTTTTTACCCCCACATGACCCGAAACTGGCTTAGGGATCATCAAGATAAACATTTTGAACAAGTTCAATGAATATAGGGTCTTAAATGTGGACTCTAAAGTATAAACAAGCTTTTCTTTTGATTTGAATAAGTGTCTTAGTTTTGAATCCACATCTTGGCCTTGGAATATTCAAGATAAACATTCTGACCAAGTTTCATGAAGATAAGGTCATAAATGTTGCCTCTACAGTGTTAACAAGCTTTTCCTTTGAGTGGTGACCTAGTTTTAGATCCCATATTACCCAGTTTCAAACTTGGCCTAGGGATCATCAAGATAAACATTCTTTCCAAGTTTCATGAAGATATGGTCATAAATATGGCCAAGCTTTTCCTTTCATTTGACTTAATTTTTAACCCACATGACCCAGTTTCGAACTTGACCTAGAAATCATCAAGATTAAAATGATTGTGACCATGTTTCATAAAGAGAGCTCATAAATGTGGTCTCAAGATTGTTAACAAGCTTTTCCTTTGATTTGACTGGGTGACTTAGTTTTTGAACCCATATGACACAGTTTTTAACCTGGCCTAGAGATCATCAAGATAAACATTTTGTGCAAGTTTGTTTTGGGTTTAACGCCATTTCTTCAACAGTATTTCAGTCTTGTAATGACGGGCAGTTAACCTAACCAGTTTTTCTAGATTCTGTACCAGTACAAACCAGTTCTCCGCAAGTAACTGCCAACTTCCCGACATAAATCAGAGGTGGATGACGAACGATCTTAGCCACAATGTCTTCTATCAAATTGCCGCAGAGAAAATATGCCCAGCCTGAGGAACAAACTTATGACCCCACGATCTGTAGACCAACGCATTACCTTCTGAGCTAAGCGGGCGTATCAAAAACCTTTATATGGCTAGAAGGGCCAAAATTTTAGAGGCATGAACTCTAGAACCAATGATGGAATCTAGTCGTTTTTTTTTTTTTTTTTTAAAGAATTGAGATCTTATTTTGACAAGTTGTATATAAGTGTGGTTAAAATTGAATGTAAAATGTCACTTCTATCGAGTTCATAAGGTAAAATTACAAATTTTGGTTCCTTCAGGGGCTGTTAGTCTGGAAACTATGATTGGACCTGACAGATTCATCATGGAATCTAAGATATATTGATGTGAAAAATATTTTGCAAGGTTGTATCAAATCAAAAAATAAATGAAGTGACTTTATGGCTGCAAAAGCAAAAATAGCAATTTTGGCCCTTTTCTAAGGGGTCATAACTTTGGAATCAATGATGGGATCTGGCCAGTTTTCAAAACTAGAACTGTCACAGGAGTGACTCATACCCCCACCATACGGTCTTGTCACAGAAGAATGGCAACCATAAGAAATCTTAAAAATACTTTGGAGTACTTCATCCTGGGCTTCCACATGTAAGTAATACTAGTATAATACTAGTATAGTAATACTAGTAAATATATTAAATCTCTAATATTAGAGATACACTAAAATACAAAAAAGTGTCTTACCGACCCATGTTACCACAGAAAAATGTTTTTACCTTTTACATAGGACTTATAATAAAAAAGTTAGAAAAATACCTAAAATATTGAAAATCTAAAAATAGGATTTCTAAAAATAGACCAATTCCTGGAATTTAAGGGGAAGAAACTCAGTACAAAAGTTAAAAAAGGTTACTTCCCTTTGGCTCTAAGCCAATCAGAATGAGATATAGTGAAAATACATCAAAATTAACCTTAAATTCTAGGTAAAAGGGGACACAATTCAAGAAAAATTAGTGTCAGAGTTATGCACCTTGTGTCACATGATGTGGGTGATGAGGTGGAACATCTATTTTAAGTCTGAATCAAATCCATTCAGTAGTAACTGAGATATAGTGAAAATACATCAAAATTAACCTTAAATTCTAAGTAAAAAGGGGCATAATTCATGAAAAAATGGTGTCAGAGTTATGCACCTTGTGTCACATGATGTGGGTGATGAGGTGGAACATCTATTTTAAGTTTGAATCAAATCCATTTTGTAATAATTGAGATATAGTGAAAATACATCAAATTCAACCTTAAATTTAAAGTAAAAGGGGACATAATTCATAAAAGATTTATGTCAGAGTTAAGCACCTTATGTAACATCATCTGGGTGATGAGGTGGAACAACTATTTTAAGTTTAAATCAAATCCATTTAGTAATAACTGAGATATAGTGAAAATACAACAAAATTAACCTTAAATTCTAAGTAAAAGGGGACATAATTCATGAAAACTTGGTGTCAGAGTTATGCACCTTGTGTCACATGATGTGGCCACATGATGTGGGTGATGAGGTGGAACATCTATTTTAAGTTTGAATCAAATCCATTCAGTAGTAACTGAGATATAGTGAAAATACATCAAAATCAACCTTAAATTCTAAGTAAAAAGGGGCATAATTCATAAAAAAATGGTGTCAGAGTTATGCACCTTGCGTGACATGATGTAGATGATGAGGTGGAACATCTATTTTAAGTTTGAATCAAACCCATTTAGTAATAACTGAGATATAGTGAAAATACAACAAAATTAACCTTAAATTCTAAGTAAAAGGGGACATAATTCATGAAAACTTGGTGTCAAGAGTTATGCACCTTGTGTCACATGATGTGGGTGATAAGGTGGAACATGTATTTTAAATTTGAATCAAATCCATTTGGTAATAACTGAGATAATAGATTTCGGGACGCGACGGGACGGGACGGGACGCGACGGGACGCGACAAAACTGACTCCTATATACCCCCCTCAAACATGTTTGGTGGGGGTATAACAAAGGAACCAAGATGTTATACTCACACAAATTATGTACTAGTTTAATTAAAATCAATTGCAAAATGTGGTCTCTATCATGTTCAAAAGAAATTGTGGATGGACAACGATGACAGACGAAGGGCGATCACAAAAGTTTACCTTGTCACTAGTGACAGATGAGCTAAAAAGTTGTTCCCTTATAAAAAATGAATACCATTTGTAAAGAAATAAAAATAAAACTATATTCCATCAAGTTTATGATGTGAAATTTCAGCAATGGGTGATTATTGCAAATGCATTGAAACAAAGATATGTAACAGTTCTTTGATATTACTGATTTTTCAAAGGCGCTGAACTGTTTGTAAGTGTGGCCCCTTTATGCTGCCCTTTTCCAGAATTCAAACTGTAAACTGTCAGTTGTTGTGTCGAGTAACATACATGTTTTATAGGCTGTTCAATGGACAAGACAAGATACACATTTGACTTCTAAGTGTAACATTGACCTTGGAGCTAGGGGTCTGGGTCTTGTACATGGCACGTCATCTCATAAATAGGGAACATTTAAGCCAAGTAATTTCAAAATCCCTTCATCAATGGCAGAGTTATGGACTGGACAAGAAACAGACAATGTTAACCTTTAACCTATAATTGTGACCTTGACCTTAGAACTAGGGGACTGACACTGACATGTCTCATTAAGGGGAACATTTAAGCCAAGTTATTTTAAAATCCCTTGATGAATGGCAGAGTTATGGACCGGACACAAAACAGACCCTGTTGACCTTTGACTTCTGTGACCTTGACCTTGGAGCTATGGGTCTGGGTCTTGTGCATGACACATTGTCTCATTATGGTAAACATTTATGCCAAGTTATTTCAAAATCCCTTCATGGTTGGCAGAGTTATAGACTGCAGGGATATAAATTTGCAGGAGCCAAGTAGCCCATGGCCCCTTATTTTTGGGCTGGGCCCCTAAATTGTTGAAGAAAATGCTCATATACATAACGTTAAACAATTATTTTTGACAGTCTGCCCTAAATAACAAGAGCTGTCACAGGAGACAGCGCACTCTACTATTTCGCTGCTGGATAGTGAAACTGGACACATTTGTTGAAGCTGGAGCTGTCCCTGGAGCGTTTAATGACTCCAACGTGGATGAAATATTGGATAATAGCTCGAGTCTGTGCCAAAAGAATTAAGTAATAAGAGAGATAAGGATCAAGTGTATCAAAACATTAAATATTAAGTATAATTCTTAGCAAAAAGGGGGCGTAATTCATGAAATATTGGTGCAACAGTGATGCACCTTGTGTCATGTTAAATCAAATTCATTTTGTAATGACTTGAGATATAGTGAAAATGCATCGAAATTAACCTTTAAATCTAAGTAAAAGTGGCATAATTCATGAAAAATTGGTGCTAGAGTTATGAACCTTGTGTCATATGATGTGGGTGATAAGGTGGAACAACTATTTTAAGTTTGAATCAAATCCATTTAGTAATAAAAAGAGTAAGAGTGAAAGTGCATCAAAACTTTAACCTAAAATTATAAGTAAAAAGGAGTGATAATTCATGAAATAATGGTGCAAGAGTTATGACCATTGTGTAATATGATGTGACTGATGATGTTGAACAACTATTTTAAGTTTGAATCAAATCCATTTAGTAATGACTGAGATCAAGTGAAAATGCACCAAAACTTTAACCTGAAATTCTAAGTAAAAAGCGGGGATAATTCATGATATATTGGTGCAAGAGTTATGACCCTTGTGCCATATTATGTGGGTGATGATGAGGAACAACTATTTTAACTTTGAAGTAAATCCATCAAGTAATAACAAAGATAAAGAGAAAGTGCATCAAAACTTTAACCAAAGTGCGGACGCGGAAGGATGCCGACGCCGGGTCGAGTAGGATAACTCTCCATACTTCGTATAGTCGAGCTAAAAATAGCTAGTTTATATCCCTGAACTGGACACGAAACAGACCGTGTTAACTGTTGACCTCTAATTGTGACATTGTCCTTGGAGCTAGGGGTCTGAATCTTGCACATGACACATCATCTCATTATGGTGAACATCTATGCCAAGTTATTTCAAAATCCACGGGTGTTCACATAATATGCCCCGCTCTTCCAGAGACGGGCGCATAAAAAGCTGAAAACATAACACAAATTATGTCAGGCCCTATTTACCATAGAATAGTTTATGCTGCCAGGCCATCAGTCTTTGCGAGAGCACCTGTGACCTATCAAAAGTTCAGTCTTCATACACTGGCTGTAACATCTTTTCCTGAAAACACAAGCCAACAAATAACATTAAAAATAGAAGTACAACAACAGTAATAAACAAGAGCTGTCAGTGGACAGCGCGCTCGACTATTCTCAGTGCTTGATAGTATAATATAAGCTATGAGTAAAACTATAACATTACAATAAGCATATTCTAAGTCTAAAAGGGGCCATAATTCAGTCAAAATGCTTGATAGAGTTGCCTCCTCCTTTTTACAGACTGGGGTCATGATGGTAAACAAGTACGCAAAATATCAAAGCAATATCTCAATGGACTTTGAAAATATTTGGGGTGGTACGCAAACTTTAACATTTATTCTAAGTCGAAAAGGGGCCATAATTCAGTCAAAATGCTTGATAGAGTTGCCTCCTCCTTTTTACAGACTGGGGTCATGATGGTAAACAAGTATGCAAAATATCAAAGCAATATCTCAATGAACTCTGAAAATATTTGGGGTGGTACGCAAACTTTAACATTTATTCCAAGTCGAAAAGGGGCCATAATTCAGTCAAAATGCTTGATAGAGTTGCCTCCTCCTTTTTTACAGACTGGGGTCATGATGGTTAACAAGTATGCAAAATATCAAAGCAATATCTCAATGGACTTTGAAAATATTTGGGGTGGTACGCAAACTGTAACATTTATTCTAAGTCGAAAAGGGGCCATAATTCAGTCAAAATGCTTGATAGAGTTGCCTCCTTCTTTTTACAGACTGGGGTCATGATGGTTAACAAGTATGCAAAAGATCAAAGCAATATCTCAATGGACTTTGAAAATATTGGGGCTGATACGCAAACTTTAACATTTATTCCAATTCGAAAAGGGGCCATAATTCAGTCAAAATGCTTGATAGAGTTGCCTCCTCCTTTTTACAGACTGGGGTCATGATGGTTAACAAGTATGCAAAATATCAAAGCAATATCTCAATGGACTTTGAAAATATTTGGGGCGGTACGCAAACTTTGTGTGAAGCTGACGCTATGCCAACACCGGGGCGACTCGAGTAGGATAGGCTAGCTCCCCTATTCTTCGAATAGTCGATCTAAAAAGCGTTTTTTTTCCTGATAGTCGAGCTATTTCTTTTGAAACAGTTTGGTTGCAAAATATCCTTTGTAAACTGTTGAAAACTCATGTCAATACTGAGATATCAAAAACATTTAATATCCCTTTGGATAGAAATAGTACATGTACCATAATGTTGAGCCTGTTACTTGTGGACAAACCACCTCAATGACTCAAACATTTTAGTACATAAACAAGAGGACCATGATGGTCCTGAATCGCTCACATCTTCCCACATGATCCAGTTTTGAGTATGACGTCGTTTTTTCTATTATTTGACATAGTGACCTAGTTTTGGAGCTCATGTGATCCAGTTTTAAACTGGACCTAGATATTATCAAGATAAAAATTCTGACCAATTTTCATGAAGATCCATTGAAAAATATGGTCTCTAGAGAGGTCACAAGGTTTTTTAATTATTTGACCTTTTGACCTAGTTTTTTAAGGCACGTGACCCAGTTTCAAACTTGATCTAGATATCATCAAGGTTAACATTCTGACCAATTTTCATGAAGATCCATTCAAGGGTATGGCCTCTAGAGATGTCACAAGGTTTTTCTATTTCAAGACCTACTGACCTAGTTTCTGATCGCAGTTGACCCAGTTTCGAACTTGACCTAGATTTCATCAAGATAAACATTGAGACCAACTTTCATACAGATCCCATGAAAAATATGGCCTCTAGAGTGGTCATAACGTTTTTTCATTATTTGACCTACTGACCTACTTTTTGATGGCACGTAACCCACTTTCAAACTTGACCTAGATATCATCAAGATGAACATTCTGACCAATTTTCATGAAGATCCATTCACAAGTATGGCCTCTAGAGAGGTCACAAGGTTTTTCTATTTTTAGACCTACTGACCTAGTTTTTGACCGCACATGACCCTGTTCCGAATTTAACCTAGATGTCATCAAGATGAACATTCAGACCAACTTTCATGAAGATCCATTGAAAAATATGGCCTTTAGAGAGGTCACAACGTTTTTCTATTATTTGACCTACTGACCTAGTTTTTGAGGGCACGTGACCCACTTTCAAACTTGTCCTAGATATCATCAAAATGAACATTCAGACCAACTTTCATACAAATCCCATGGAAAATATGGTGCTTCGGGATCATTGATTTCAACTCATTTAGATTTGAAGATTGAATACTGCTTAAGCCGGTGCTAGAGGGCGTGGGCAGTGTTGCATTTTACATTACTGCTCATGAACAGACTCAATCAAACCGAGTCTGCAATTTTCACTGTTTGCCTTGTTCTCGGTGCTTCCGAGGGATCTACTTTCCAGATTTTATTCTAGAGAGGTCACAAGGCTTTTCTATTATTTGACCTACTGACGTAGTCTTTGACAGCACGTGACCCACTTTCGAACTTGACTTAGATATCATCAAGGTAAACATTCTGACCAATTTTCATGAATATTTCATGAAATATATGGCCTCTAGAGAGGTCACAAGGTTTTTCTATTTTTAGACCTACTGACCTGGTTTTTTTGGCCGCAAGTGACCCAGTTTCGAACTTGACCTAGATATCATCAAGATAAACATTGAGACCAACTTTCATACAGATCCCATGAAAAATATGGCCTTTAGAGAGGTCACAAGGTTTTTCTATTATTTGACCTACTGACCTAGTTTTTGATGGCACGTGAATCAGTTTGGAACTTGACCTAGATATCATCAAGGTGAACGTTCTGACTAATTTTCATGAAGATCTTGTGAAATATATGGCCTCTAGAAAGGTCACAAGGTTTTTCTATTTTTAGACCTACTGACCTAGCTTTTGACCGCATGTGACCCAGTTTCGAACTTGGCCTAGATATCATTAAGATAAACATTCAGACCAACTTTCATACAGATCCCATGAAAAATATGGCCTTTAGAGAGGTCACAAGGTTTTTCTATTATTTGACCTACTGACCTAGATTTTGAAGGCATGTAACCCAGTTTCAAACTTGACCTATATATCATTAAGGTGAACATTCTGACCAATTGTCATGAAGATCCACTGAAAATTATGGCCTCTAGTGAGGTCACAAGGTTTTTCTATTTTTAGACCTACTGACCTAGTTTTTGACGGCACGTGACCCAGTTTCGAATTTGACCTAGAATTTACCAAGATAAACATTCCGACCCATTTTCATAAAGATCCCATGAAAAATGTGACCTCTAGAGATGTCACAAGGAAAAGTTTACGCACGGACGACGGACAAGTAGGTCAAGGTCACAGTTAAGAGACCCCTTATCACTTGGGGTCATCAGGAAATTTAATTAAATAGTCTAGGAAATATGATCTGATAATGTTTGAGTTACTTTTTCCTACATAAGTCGTAAGAAGTGACCCCAGGGCTGGGCCTCTTTTCACCCCAGGAGCATAATCTGATAAATTTTGTTAAGAGATTCACTAGGCAATGCTACACACCAAATATTAAAGTCCTAGGCCTTGAACTTTCAGAATAGAAGATTTTTAATTTTTCATTTCTATACGCCGTAGTGAGTAGGATAGCTCTAGTTATTCTTCGAATAGTCGAGCTAATAACATTCATACACACAACATACAGATCCTCGACATTTGATACTTTACATTACTATAACCATTATTTACAAACTGTATTTTATTTGGTTATTTTACTATTTATAAATCTCTATTTATTTTATTATATATAATGGTCATTTTATCATATATAATGGTATGTGATTCATAATTACCTGGTTGCATATGTAGCTGTTAAGATTATATTATCTAAAATTTAGGTAAAATATGTCACACTTGGTACCTGAGGTAATGCCAGTGTTACTTTTTAAGTCATAAAAGTTGTTACATCAAGGACATAATTATAGTGCATACATTTCAAAACTTTTAAAGATTATTCAATCATTATCTAATCATTATATTTGTTTACAAAAACCTCATGACTTTTTTATGTCTGAAACAGTTTTTGATGTAGGACAGTTGTTTCATTTTATAACTGAACACTAATACAGGGGCGGCAAAATCTGATTTTTACTTGCTTGTCTGTTTTTGTCATTTGCTATTTTTTACTTGTCCGTACAAGCTTTGGGACAACCTGGGCAAAACGGACAATTGAATTTGTAATACTGATAATTTTCATATCATTACACTGTGGTTATAAAAATCCTGTAGCTGTCAATCTTGCCAGTTTTAAGCAATAAGTAATTGTGGCAAATTATATATAAAAAATTAAAATAATTCATATTTAACTGTTGCCTTTGACCTGTTGTCCCTCTTACTGCTTTTTATTATTATTTAAATATAAGAATAGACTGTTCTCCTACTTAGATGTGTCATGTATAGACATACCAAAATCTTACAGAACTTATAGACATTAAGTGCAAAATTATGTACATAAATCTCCAACACCATGGCAGCACCATACACCCTGCACAAATTCTTACACTGTGTAACACAGCTGAACTTTCTGGCAAAAACAGTTCCTGTCTATGTAAGGAATGAATTAAATGTTCTACTTTGCCCGCAGAATTTTTCAAACTCGCTACATTGCTGTAAAAACATACGAAATACAAACCGGAGAAACTACAATTGATTCCCACACAGCGGCACTTTTTCCCGTGACCAGTGTGAATTACAGTTACCATTCGTGCAACTGACCCATCAACTTGAGTGAGATTGAGAGTCCTGTAGTTGTACAACATCTGAAAAATGATGGAAGCCAGTCTTATTATGTTTCATTAAATAAAGGAACATCTTAAATGATCATATGTTTGTGCAATATTGTCAAAACAATCTGACTGCCAAGAAAATGTGAAATTATATAAATAATTAAAAAGTGCCTTTGGCTTTCACAGCAACTTCACCATGAACATTTATATCATAAATAACTCTGACCTTTTCAAAAAAGTAAAGTGTCAAAATGTGATACAAAAACTCTAAACTGATACCTGTATGTAAATTGTGCCATTATCTACAGTTTAAGTAATAAAAATATCAAGTACAAAGCAGTGTGATCTACCTTACTTAACTGGCCTGAAGTAACTGAATATCCAGCTTAAATGCACTAACTCCTATGAAGAAAATCCTGTCTATCCAATCTGTAAATGCAATTTCACTTGTACACTTGTTTCAAGGGCGGGGGAGGAGGGGGATAGTGTGAGGGGCCTCCCAGGATTTTTTTTACTTGGAGAAAAAGATCTTTTTTTCCCCTTTCTTTGAAAGTCCGAATATTTTTTCAGAACTTGAGGGTCAGAATATTTTTTTCATAGTAACCCAAAGATTTTTTTTTTGGAATTCAAAACTTAAATTAGTAATAAGCTTGTTAAAGAAATGTTATGCTCAATCTTGCATTTTGCTGACTTAATTCATCAAGTGTTTGAGGTTTTTTTTATAAATCAGAAGAAAAGTTTCCTCATGACATTATTTGTCTGAATATTTTTGAAACATGTCTGAACAGACTGAACCCTGCCTGACCCATTTTTAGCAGTCTGAATCTTTCTGAACAGTGTGTTTCTGTTCTGAACATTTCTAAATGTTTTGGAGGTTGTACTGAACTGTATCTGAAAGATTCAGAAATGAATTCAAAACGTTTCAGAAAATGATTTTACTGAATTTTTACTGAAATACTCTCTAAAGATTAAGAACTAAATTCAGGATATTCCAGAAATAAGTTAAAAATGTTTCTGAATTCACAATTTCAAAAATATTTTTATACACAACAGAATCTGCATAATTCTTTTTCACAAATCCATAAGCTTTACAAGAGAAAACACTGTATTAACACACCATAACAGTGTAAAGTTTGTAAACATGTTTGACCTAGTGACCCGGTTTTGTCATCGCATGACTCCATAATTATTTTTTTTTTAATCTGACCTGGAGCCACAATTGTTTCTTCCGGGATTTGAAAGTCCAGACTTGTTTTCATTATGCTGAAGCCAGAATACTTTTTTCAAGCAAAGCTACTCAGAATTAAAACAAATCCAAGAAAGCACCAACCTCCCTCATATCAAATGGTCAGCCCCTTATAAATGACATTTTAACTGGCTGAATTAATGTTATTCTACAATAATAATAATCTGGATTGTTTTTGTTTTTTTCTGACAGTAGATGTTGCAGCTAAACTTTACAATTAAATTTTACAATATCACAAAAAGTACAAAATTAATGTTTTAGGCCACACCAAATTAAAAAAAATAGTTGTTCATCGAATGTTTGTCTGAAAAAAAAATAGGCGGCAAGAGAAAAGAAAATATTGTTTTTTTTTTTGAGAAAATCAGCAGGGAGTGAATTTTAAGAGTGAAGAAATATATTTGTCTAGTTTTGTTTTTTTTCTCTCGATTAATAAAATTTTTAAAAAACCTTGAAATAGAATGTACAGCCCTTTTACATTAGAAATAATTCACAGGGATTGAGAAAACATGGGTACATTTTGGGTTGGGTATGTTTTGACCTGAAGGCACACAACAAAGCGAACTCGTGGAAAAAGGTAATAAGTTAATAACATTGGCATACAGTACAGTAACAGTGTAATCAAGTAATGTATGCGTTTGAAAATGCTGATAGAAAATATGTAATATACAACACTGCATAACCTAAACCCATAATCATGAAACAGATATGTGACTTGAATATATGTATTTACTTTTATGAAAATGTAGCAATTTTAGCTCCACTTTTCCAGTTTTCGA
Organism: Mercenaria mercenaria; assembly: GCF_021730395.1. Lineage (NCBI taxonomy): Eukaryota > Metazoa > Mollusca > Bivalvia > Venerida > Veneridae > Mercenaria > Mercenaria mercenaria. Next base: position 85,121,193 of record NC_069368.1, read on the forward strand.
AGCTTTTGATAAAGTTGAATATCTCTGCTAAAATAAAAGCTTTTGACTTGAAGCTTAAAATAATTATTTACTATTAAAGTCTTCACCGGGAGCAACAGTCCCCATGCCAAGTGTGACCGCGACCTTTGAGCTAGGGGTCTGAAAGTTGTGCATGACACATCATCTTATTATGAGGAACATTTGTGCCAAGTAATATTAAAATCCCTTTATAGATGGGAGAGTTATGGACCAGACAGGAAAAAAGCCCCCTTTGACCTCCAATTGTGACCTTGTCCTTTGAGCTAGGGGTCCGAGTTTTCCGCATGACATGTCGTCTCAACATTTATGTCAAGTAATATTAAAATCCCTTCATGGATGACAGAGTTATGGACCAGACATGAAACTGCTGACTGACGGACGGACAGAATGACGGAAAAGCGCAATCCTATAGTCCCCGAAACTGGTTTTCAACCAGTAGGGGACTAATAATGTAGACTGATGTTATGAAATAAATTAGTGAGAGTTTTCATCCAATTTTCAATGAAATAAATCCGATTTTTGTTGCAACAATCGAAGAAAATGGCGTAACTGCATGCATATATCATGACATATTATAGACGAAATGTATTTATTGTGATTTAAGTGACTATTTTATAACAATCTGGGACTGGAATTTATTTATAAGCATTTGTACACAGTTACGTCCGTAAAGAGTACTTAGTTAAAGCACACCAACAAATCTTAGCTTGATTTTTTTTCCATGGGGCGAGCGCAAGCCAAATTTTTTTGTGTTTCTGGAAATATACAAGTGGCAAATTCGATGAACAACTTTTTAATTTGGTGAGGCCTTAAGCATCTACAAAGCAATCAGTTACCTATATGTATACAGAGGCAGCCAATTTGAAATTTCCATCTATATAAGCATTGCAGGAGCACTCTCATTTCATTCTTTTAGATACTGAAAATGTAAGAAATGCAATAGAATAAATAAATATAAAGTATTAAAATAAGGAATTCAGATATGATGATTTATACTCAATGAATGACGAAAGGCAGACACTATGCAAGTCTAGTGTGTAACTTATTTCTGCCTGCTTTCCTTCAATATATGTCAATTTCAGACTCAAATGTTCTGTGAATTTTCAACTCTTTGAACTGAAATTTTAGATTTGGGTAAAGTAAAAAATAATGAGGCAAAATATATCAAGACTTCTTGGGCCTATAATTAATAGATCTATATTTATATGTTCAATATGAGCTAAATAGTGTACCTACTTAACTAGTGTTAAACTTTTTGTAAAGTATCAATGAAATTGAGCTGGTCTGTCATGAGTGTAACACTTTGTGCGTGACATTTTAAAAGCTCTACATCATTTGAAAGGTTAGGGAAAGGAAATTGATTCAGTAATCATAAAAGAACTTGATGTCCAATGAATACTTTTATGTCTTAACTAGCATTTAGCAGTATCTGCTTAACTCATCGTACATTTATGAATACTACTTGCTGTCTTTTTCAGAAGTGCCTGCCCACAAAATATCATCAGTGACATAAGTTCCTGTTTTTTTTACACTTGTGCTCTTCAAACATGATTATAAGTTATGTCAGAAGTGTAACACTATTTTTTTATTGTTTTACCATGGTCTAATTTTAAATATGTCACAAGTAAAATCCAGTTTCATATTAGTTTTGCAGTACCACTTACTGGAATAGGAAATGATAATGATTTTTTTTACTTCAATTAAATGTCAGTAAGGTTGAAATAATTCTTATTTTGGGGGAAAATGGGAAATTTTCTAATTGCTGATAGAAATATTATAAAACCTGTAAGTACTATTATTATCTGAATTGTTGATATGTATTACTGTACAAATGGTACAGTCTTAAGAGATTTTAAGAGAATGAAATAACAAAATATACCAGGTATGAACCTGTTAAACGTGGCATTTAACTGATTTGTTACAAAGTGTTACACTCCTGACTTATTCTTTATTGTGAGCACAATTTTTATTTTTAAGAGCAGAATTTCAATTATCAAAATAAAAAAAGGATGAGGATATTGAAAGTGTTCCTTCCTGCTATTAAAAGGGCATTTAAAGATCTAACAGGGTTCCCGTTCACGTAAATATGTATGTTTTTCACATATAAATATAATGATCTGAAACGTACAGAAAATTGCTCCGGTACATATTTTCACGCAACCAAATTGCCGACCAGGAAGATGCTAAAATGTTCTAAATCAAAATGACAGCGAACTTACAAGCAATCAATCAGAAAGTAGCTTAAACATGAACAGTTTGTGGAATTCCAGTGTTTATTTTTAGTTGTGTTGGGTATTACTCGACTGGTTCCGTGTAAAATATTTAACGCGCAAGTTGAAGTTATCAATAGAAAATTATAGAGACAGTCTAGCATGTGGTAATCTTTGAGTGACGTAATCAATTGTTGTCTGCATAATGATATGCGAGAAAAATGAACCAAACTAAATTACTACAGGGTACTCGTTTGGCCGTTTTTGGGGCCGAATATGGCCCCATTCCCCTCATAAAATAATATGTTTTTTTCCCTTTCACAGAAGAAAATTCCCTTGTTTGACACAACTAAATATGAACTCTCTTTCAAGTTATATTTAGTTACTCTAAGGAAGGTTACTGCTGCAATATAGTTACATTAGTTAGAAATGATTGAAAACAGTATTGATAAGTGTGAAAAGTAGTAACATAATATGGCTAAAATCTTCCTCTTTTTGTCTTAAAACGTCGAAAAATTCCCCTTCCTGAGGGTATGGGTACCTGTCCCCAAAAGTTGTCTAGTGCCCTGTACTAACTGATTTATTTAATAAGCAGAGAGGGCAGGCGATGTCAACAGCCGAGCCGAAGTGTGTTACGTCTGAATCCTTAATATCAAAGACTGATACGTCGGCAACAAATAACAGTAATTGCATAGCATGTAAACAAAGTAAAAGTATCTAATACTTATAGTTCTAATAAAATATTTCTGATATTAGTTTTATTGCATTTTAATATTACAATAGAAAAAGTAGAAACTTCTAGAGCTTTGTGCAAAACTGTTATGGATAAAGTTTGAAATAAACAAGTTTTGCACCAAGCTCTTAAATTTATAATAAAGTCTATAGTAGAGATAAAGTTTGAAATTTTTATATCAAAACCCCAAACTTTTGAAGTTCCACCCCAAGTTTGATAACCTAGAGGGTATAAAAACCGCCACACCAAAAGTCTGGTGGGAGCCCTGTCTAAAGCATCTAATAACCCATACAATGAAAATGGTCTTCATGTGGTAAAAGGCAAGTCTACGAAAGTGTGTGTGCAAAAATATCAAGACAAACAATGCATGGGTGTTTCATTCTTTTCAACATCCTACAGAGGGAGTAACTAAAAATATAGATAGAATTTTCTAACAAGAGCTGTCTCCATAGGATGACACATGCCCCCGATGGCACTTTGAATGAATAGTTATGGCCGATGTTAGAGTTTAGGACCTTTGACCTACGGACCTGGGTCTTGCGCGCGACACGTCGTCTTACTGTGGTACACATTCATGCCCAATAATTTTAAAATCCATGCATGAATGACAAAGATATGGACCGGATACGCCCATCAATGCACTATCATGAAATATGACCATTAACCTCTAAGTGTGACCTTTACCTTTGAGCTACGGACCTGGGTCTTGCGCGCGACACGTCGTCTTACTGTAGTACACATTCATGCCAAGTTATTTGAAAATCCATCCATGGATGACAAAGATATGGACCGGACACGAATGCACTATCATGAAAAATGACCTTTAACGTCTAAGTGTGACCTTGACCTTTGAGCTACGGACCTGGGTCTTGCGCGCGACATGGCGTCTTACTGTGGTACACATTCATGCCAAGTTATTTGAAAATCCATCCATGGATGACAAAGATATGGACCGGACACGAATGCACTATCATGAAAAATGACTAACGTCTAAGTGTGACCTTGACCTTTGAGCTACGGACCTGGGTCTTGCGCGCGACACGTCGTCTTACTGTGGTACACATTCATGCCAAGTTATTTGAAAATCCATCCACGGATGACAAAGATATGAACCGGACACGAAAATTGCGGACAGACTGACAGACCGACGGTTCAAAAACTATATGCCTCCCTTCGGGGGCATAAAAATCTGACCTACCTTTACAAAGAGATACTAAATAGTAAAGGTCATTGTCTGTATTGAATGCAGTACTTTCTATAAACGGAGAAACTAAAAGATGTAGATAGAAATTTCAACTGATACTGCCCATGGATACAAATGGAAACTAAAATTATAGAAAAACATCTACACATAGAGAAACTTAATCATATTAATAGATATTTTTTCTGTAATTGTCCCAACACATGGAAACTGAAATTAAAGGAAATTATCAATGTACTTCGTGCATTACAGCTGAAATAGATATAAAAAGCTTAAATCTAATTTTTTTGAAATCAACAGATTCTGTTATCCTTTGTTTGTGTCTTCTCCTTAGTCAGTGATGTCAGGTGTTCTGATTACATTAAGGTACTTCCGCCATCTTGAATTTAGAGTGACCTGAACATTTGAAGTGTGAAAATATAGTGAACAAAAGCTTTCAAATGCAGCTCTTCCGGAATACAAAAAGCAGTTCAGTTTGCATGACCTGAACTAAAAGTAGCTGTATAAAAAGTAAAACTAAAATTTGGAAATAAACAAAGAAGATATTTTACCTGTATTTTTCCGAATTTTTGGTTAGATTTATAAATCCTTTCAAAATACTTTATTAAAAATTCATGAATGGCAAAAGTTAGTTCAAAGTTTCAATTAGTGCATAGGAGAATTGTCTTACTGAATAGAACTAAACTTATTACAAAATCTGTTTTCAAATCTGACCACCTCATGTATTAAAACGAAAATAAATCTGTACATATTGCTATTTTCAGCATATATAAAAGTAGTGCAATGTGCGGACAATGATTTTGGTACGTATGGTGTACCAAACTGCCTAAAATTGTAAGACAAGTCTCAGACTTAATGTGAACAAGATTTGGCAACGATCCAAAATTCTTTTCAGGGATTGTGCAAGTATAAGAAAGGTTTAATTTATTATAGTGGAATTTATGTACTTATGTTTTTGAAAACACAGTGAGAATAAATCACACATTTTCGCGATCTCCAATTTCCGATTAATTTTGGTCATTCAGAGAAGACCTACCTATGCAATTTTTTTTTTAATTTTTAATTTTTGCTGAGAAGTACCGTGCTATTTTGGCAAAGGAATAATACTAATATTTTCTCAAAATTTAGACCAAGAAACACACCAGAGGCCACAATTCCATACCTGTATTTTATATTTTTTCCAGGGGGAAAACCCTCTGACCCCCACTTATAAAGAGGGTACTAACCCCTCCTTTACCTCAAAATTTTGGACTTTAAAATGCACCAGAGGTCACCATTTCATGCCTGTATTTCAAAATGACCCAGGGGGGAAGCCCGGCCTGACCCCCCACCCCCTCATCAAAAGGGTACTAACCTCTCCATTATCTCAAAATTTTGAACATAAAAATGCACCAGAGGCCTTCATTTCATGCCTGTATTTCATAAATTTCCAAGGAGAGAGCCCCCTACCACCCCCCCCCCCTCCCACCACCCCCCAATAACAGTTTTACAATCAAGTAATGAAAAAACTGTAAAAATGACAAATTGTTGCAACATGCACAGTGTGTTGGAGAATACACCCACTGGACGCCCCCCTCCCGCTATAGGTCGTTGGCTTCGATATTTTGTGGCGGGAAAAAACTGGGGCCAGTGGAAACCCTGCATTAAGCATATAATAACATTTCAGGCTCAAACATACATGTGTGTAGTGGACCTAGTGGCATATTACTGCATACTTGAGGTAGTGTGTAAATAGTTACGCACAATTAATTACACTACCAGGTAAGGTTAAAAATGTAAATTATGCTTACCAGGTTGCATTACTTCATAACAATATCTAAGCACAGCACAGCACAGCACAGCACAGATACTCATTGATCTAGTTAGAGGTCTGTAAAAGATTAATTGGTTTATAGTGCAAATTATAAGGAAATGAGGCAGTGATATAAGAAAGACTACCATTAAAATTTTATGACACACGTATTTTACTCAAAATATTAACAAAGTGTCACACATGACTAAACACTGAATGAGCCAAAAGCTTTATTACCTTTGAACTGATAACATAAGGCCAGAGTTTTTCAATTTTTTGTTACTCGGATTCTGGGCAGAAAAATGTTGACAGGAGGAGGGGGAAAAAAGGCAGTAAAACAACAGACGATAAGTGAGAAAAAGCTTTATTGGATGACTCCTTTGTTCGGCAGCACTTTGTTGCTCCTAGAGTCACCTCAATATACCTCTTCCCATGTCATATTTTATTTTCCAAATGCATGTCAAATTCACATTCAGTTTTGCCATTGTTATTTACATTCGGTTACATCTAGCATATATCTGAGACACCGTAAAGTTTTTATGCTTTCATCTTCTTGGAATGGCCTTTACAGAACTTGTGTTTCATTGTTTAATTGTCGATATACAGGATTTCGCTTTTTCATTGCATATTGTAAATGGTTCAAAGGTAAACTTAAATTTCACACAATTGTTTTACATGTGGAAGACGCTTTCATTTGAGAGGAAATCGATCGCGCCTATATGACACGGACAGATACTGGAGTTGTCATCATCAGAACTCAGCAAAACATCAATCACTGTTCTTAAATATATTTGCAATTTTTGAAGTTTCACTTTTTCTTTTTCTTTGAAAATGACAGAAAATAGGATCCATCAAGGATTTTAATATTAGATAAAATATATAGAAACCTAGCTTAAAGGTCAAGGTCACACTTTAAGATCAAATGTCAATGGCATCTTTTCCTGTCCAGTCTATAACTTTGTCATGCAAAACAGGATTTAAATATCAGTTTGCACATATTCCCCTGGATGAGACAATGTGTTGTGTGCAACACCCGAGCCCTTAGCTGCAAGGTCAAGGTAACACTTGGAAATCAAAAGCCAAAAGGGTTTTATTCCTGTCCAGTCTAACTCAGCAATCCTTAAAGGGATTTTGAAATTACTCGGCACAAATATTCACCAACATGAGATGGAGTGTCATGCGCAAGCAGCGATTTTTTTCCTTCTTTATAAAGTACCCCTAAAAAGACCATTTCCCAATTGAAAAATGCAATCTTTTACCCCAATTATCATCCAAAAATTCCCCAAAAGTCAAAATTAAGTTTGCATTTTGATGATTGCAGAAGGAAAACTTAGTTACATGCATTGACATCCACCATGATTTAACCATTTAAACAGTTTGTTTGATGCTATTTACATGGAATTAAAGGAAGAAGCATTCTAAATGAGGTTATTAATTAACTATAAAAATTCCCAATCTGAGTAAAAACCCCGCTATTTTTCCCAATTTATCCGGTACAGGACCTTTTCCCAAAAGGGCAAATAGAATCACTGGCAAGAACCTGGCCCATAAGTATAAGGTCAAAGTCACACATAGAGACAAAATGTCAGATACAAGAATGACCTTGTTCGGAGCATTTCTTCTTCATACATGGAGGGATTTTGATGTAACTTGGCACAAATGTTCGCCACCGTGAGGAACCATTGTTTTTGAATTACGTCCCTTTGTTATTACTATAAATAGACTATCCTGTTTTCTCATATTCTCGGGGGACCTAAGGGGTTGTTTTTATTCTCAGTAAAAGATTAACCATTTCATAAACAATATATCTGGGTGTTATTTTGTACAAAATTCACTTGTCTTTCAGGAGTTATAAAATGTTTCAGAAATTATCCGTATCGTATGCAGAAATATGCCACCATATGTGTCAGTTTTGTACCGTTCCTGTTTAGAAAATAACAAACATTAAATTATTTGACACTTTTAAGTCGAGAAACGAGAGTATGAGAAACCCTGAGAATACGAGAAACAGGGATATATATTGTAACTTATTTAGATCTATTAAATCTACCACTAGATTTCTACCCTAAGATATTCATAACAGCATATAAACATCTCTGAGCTGAATTTTTTTTTAGCAACTCCTTCACCAATCACCACTGCACCAGTGATATTTAACAGGCTGGTAACATTGCCCGATGGGGCTTTCGACATAAAAACTATTTCTTGAAAAATAATGAAGATATTTCTTTCAAACCTGGTCCATTTATTAAGCATAACATATGACACAAATTAAAATAATAATAATTTGGCTTCAGATTTGGTAGAATTATTTCCCCTTTTCAGATTTTTCTGACGCATTTGAAGTCCAAATAAGATATGTTCTGATGCTAAGTTTAAAACAAAAAAAGGTTCAATAGCTTTCTAATGCTCTAAATTATTGCGCTAGTACATGAATGTATACATTTTACTGTGCTTTCACTTACAACATAATACAGAAATGTTAGTTCTAAAAAAAATTTTCATACATCTAGCTAGAAACAAAGTATTACCCCTAAATATATATAGGATAAAGGTACTGGCGCACAAGTGTGGAGCAATAGATAGCCATTGAACCCTTTTCTGTTTTAAACATTGCATTAAAACATAATTGTTTTGGACTTCAAAAATTATGCATCATAAAAATCTTAAACATCTACATCTACATCTACATGTTACTTCCAACAATCATTAGCGATTATGACTGGAAGGCGCTTGTCTGGGCAGTGTTAAAAAATGAGAAAACTCATTAGGTGCAAAGAATAAAAATTACTACAGGTACTAAGTTAAAAACATAGTGAAGGAAGTTACTGCAGATGTACAGTAGCCAGCCGCTCAGCAAATATGTTGAGGCTGGGGCTGGACTGTACATAGTGAGGAAGGACATTCCATAATCTGATTGTACGGGGGAAGAAGGAGTTAATGTGGTATTTAGTACGGGACTGTGGAATTAGGTAGTTAAGGTTTCTGGTCAGAGTTAGATGGTTATGGTCGACGCATACATGATTCGTTCGGATTTTGTAAAAATAGATGAGAGAAGATTGTATGCGCCGTTGTTCTAAAGTTTGCCAGTTTAGGGTGTTAATCATCTGGGTTCTTTGCTTGTATAATTATAGTCGTTAAAGATAAACCATGCAGCTTTGCACTTTTTCGACTTTGTATGAGAGGGACTTTTGCCAGGGGTGCCAGATGGATGAGCAATACTCGAGTTGTGGACGGACATAGGTGTTATAGGCTTTCTCTTTGACCTTTTTGTTTGTTGTCTGACCATTTCTTTTGATGACTTTAAGAGAGTTGTTTGCTTTAGAGGAAATAGTGTTAATATGTTCAGGCCAGTTTAAGTCTTTAGTTAGTGTAACACCTAAGTATTTAGCGGTATCCGTAGATTTCAGTTCCTTGTCATGCAGGGTGTAAGGAAACATGACAGGGTTTCGTTTGCGAGTAATTCTCAGCACCTCACACTTGTCTGGATTAAATTCCATTGACCAGTCCCGTTCCCACTTTTCAAGGGCGTACAAATCTTTTTGTAGTGTTTGGGCATCTGATGAGGACTTGACTGTAAGGTATACTATGTTATTATACCTCACATAAATGTCTAATGCAAATTTCCCATTAGTTTAACGTGAATAATATATCATATTCCCCAGTGATTTTATATCACATGCGCAAAATCGTTATTTTCAATTTCTGCGCAGGTGATATGATCCATAATTTCATATCACATGCGCAACAGCGTTATTTTGTTTTTCTGCGCATGTGATATTATTTTTTCATATCACCCGTTGAGAGATTGATACTTTCGAATTGATTAAAAGACTGAGTCGATAAATTTTCAGACGAGGCGCTTATATAATTATACGTTAGGATTAAATTACCCTTTTCTGGTGCTCTTGCATGTGCGAACACGGCCGAATTTTCTTTTTATGCTACGTGCAAAATATTTCGAAAACAATTTTTCATCAAATATTGAATCGAAACTACCACAATAAATTTGGAAATGATCTAACTAAGAAAATGAGTGCTCACACTTATATGTTTCATTTAGAAAAAAGAAAGTTATCACCGTTCTTCGAATGTTACTGATTGACGCAATGTTGAAATATTAGAATAAATATAGGGGTCAGCGATATGTAAACGTCCAAACTAAATCTATCAAAAACGTCTTATTACAAATTATGAGTGCTAACAAATAAGGCCTCTTTAATTCTGTCTTCATTATTTGGTTAGTGATTACTTTTTAATGTTAAATACATTATTATGTTGATTTTCCAGTAAAAGCTTTGACCCTTATACGTTTTCGGTATAATAAAATAAATATTGCATTCCTGAGAGGGTGATATGAACACTGCTGGCGCCTCCGTCAATATTCATATATCCCGCGGTGAACATTTTTCATATCACCCTCTCAGGAATGCAATATTTATATAGTATCATCTGCAAACAGTCTTGCCTTATTTCTAATAGAATCTGGTAGGTCATTAATGTAAGCCAGGAAGAGACAGGGCCCTAGGACAGATCCCTGAGGGTCACCGGACAGGACAGGCAGGGTGTCAGAAGTGCAGCCGTCTACAACTATTCTTTGGGTTCGGCCCTTCAAAAATGACTTTATCCACTGTGATACCAGAGGGTGGACACCCAGCTCATTAAGTTTAAATATCAGTTTATTGTGATCAACCTTGTCGAATGCTTTGCTAAAATTCATTACTATTACATCTGTTTGTTGACCTTGCTCAAGGTTGTCGTAAACTTCTTATGTAAAGCTGATCAGTTGTGATTCACAGCTATGCTTAGATCTGAAGCCATGCTGGTACTGGCTTAGGAGGTCATTAGTGTCAAAATGTGTCATGATGTTGGAGACTAGAATGTGTTCCATAAAAAGGGAAGTAATTCTAACAAAACTGAAGGCAACAAAGTTATTTCTATCTTAATATGCCTCATATGTTATGTTTAATAAATGGTCCAAGTTTGAAAGAAATATCTTCATTCTTATTCAAGAAATATTAGTTTTTATGTCGAAAGCCCGATTGGGCAATGTTACCAGCCTGTTTAATCAAAATGATAGGCCTACAACTAGAACACTGTAGAACAGACGAAAGATCAACTCAAAGATGCTCGGCATCGATTCAAATAATTTCTTAGGCCTAAACAACAGTGTAAATACGCAAAACATTTAGATTTTACATAAATATAAAGGTGAATTTACCTTATATGGCGGCGGTGAAGATCTGCAGCCGAAAGCGCTGGGCCGGATGACGTCATTTTTATCTACGTCATCGCACGTGTTATGACGACAGAGCAGAAACATCTTTTCGAGGCGCCTTATAGACTCTACATAAGTTGTAATTATTGCATGACTGCGGCATTTTCTTTTGAAGTTTTATGTTTTCTAAATTCTGGTATCGCCACGGTTAGCCGTGCTCTAAATTCCGTTGCACACAGGTATCGCCCACAGTTTTCTCTTTCTGGGATGTAGAGCAATACACACAAATAAGCAAGTGTTGCTGTGATAAGTTATTGAAAATGATCAGCTATTTGAAATAATTTATTACTGTATTTCTGTAGTTAAGTTCTCTGCATCTTGATTTAAAACTTGATTTTTTAAAGTAACATAAAAATATAACGGCAAAAATGATTATGATATTCTGTTCTGTTTAAAAATTCAAATTCTGTTTCTGGCAAAGGTTTACAATATACTCTAGGTGTTAATTCCATTGATACATAACCTTTGTTGATAAAATTAGCCACATGGGAAGTGTTAACGTTCTCTATTTCTCCAGGGTTCATGACCTCATTAGGGCCTCCCGGCAAATTCAAAATATTAGCACTTAGTTTGAATTATTTTTGAAACTCTATTTCACAACTTTTTGTTTTAAAAAATAATTACACCAATTGATAAAGAATGTTTCTATGTGTATTTATGCACTTTTTATAACATTTTTTTCAGTAGTTTATTTAAAATTTTGAAATAGGGATCTCTGATGTGAAGCATGCATAATTTATATAAAAACATGCCCGTCGCCACCTTCTTGCTTTTATATAGCAGTTGGGGGTTTATCATGTCATTGAAATGTTTCTAAGGGAGGCTCAAGAGGGGAAATATTTTTAAATATTTTAAATTAAAATATTTAAAAAATGTGTTCATTTTACTGTTTTCAATCATGCAATAAATCAGTTAGACAATACATACGCGTGTGTTACCGGCGAGTATCATCATGCTTGGGAGATTCTCAGGGAACGTAATTTGATAGCAAACTCGCCTCTACGAGGCTCGTTTGCTACCCAAATTACGTTCCCTGAGATTCCCCCACGCATGATGATACCAGCCGGTAACACACTTTTATGTATTATCTAACTTATACGTATCTAGATTCTAAGTTTCTAACTGATAATTTATTATTATTAAATTTGTTAATATTATATAGATCTACACTTGTAACAGTAGTATAGATTTACTAAATGTCCTACACAAATATTTTCGTGATTTTCATGACATAAAATAGATCACATTAAGAGCCTAAATTTTGTTCCATCTAATCCGTAGCAGTGCTTTTTTTTTGCATTAATCCCGCTTTTTTGTAAGATCCATATCATCCAGGTTATATACTGCCAATTTCAGAAAAGCTCACCGAATGGGCGTTTACATCAAACGCAGGTAGTAAATGACGTAGCTGTCGCTAGCTTTCGGTGAGAGGTAGTCCAAATCTAATTAGACGTGAAAAAAGTTGTCATTTGACGTTCAACAGTCAATATTCTGACATTTTACATTTTTACTATCAAAGCCTGGAAAATAAAAAATGTAAAATATCAATTAAAATGAACTTATAACGTGATAGGAGTTATGTCAGGTCTTATATTTAGGACTACGGTGATAGGGTAATATTAATATAGATCTAGTTTGCTCCGCCCAAACGTATATTTCTATCGGTCTTGGGAAAGCAACCTCGTAAAGTGTTAGTTACAAAAGTGAAATATTGCGGGAGTTTATTTCAGGATAAGTAATAGTTATTGTTCGAGGAATCGGTCTGCATTGTGTTTATAGACCTGTGAGGGATTTGTGAACCGAGCGAGCGTAGCGAGCGAGGTTTCAAATCTCCTCACAGGTCTATAAACACAATGCAGACCGATTCCGAGAATGATAACTGACTTACCTACATGATTTTTTGTTTTACATAGGCCAGATTGGTTTCGGATTTGAAGAACGTTTGTAGCGTGTATGTATGATAAAAAAAATAGTTAGAAGAAGGAACAAGCCAATATGTGTCACAATTTATCGGGTACTATTTATATAACAAAATGCCCAACTTGCTACGAACCTGTAAATATATTTGTCAGCAATTAGAACATGACATTTTGTATTGCATGAAAAATCCGTGCACATTTGGGAAATAGTCTCTCTCTGAGATCATCCATGTGTGTCTGGTCAATTAATCTGAATTCGACGCGAATGGTATTTTATAAGTGTTTTTTTTTTTCATAATTATTCTAAGAAACTTTAAGTTTATTTAGTTCTTTAATTTGACACTTAAATATACATTGCCGTATAAAAACTATTGATATAGATTTATCATTACATTATCACAAGAAATGCGTATCATAATATACCCTGATTTTGGCACACGCCAAGAAGACACAACGGAATGTGCTTAAAACCATCGAGAAGATATAAAAAGCTTCAGTTTTCTTGACAATGAAAGTAAAGAGTACAACTAATTAAGAGGTTTGTAGTTCGAGGCCTCTGTTTTGATTGACATGGCAACGACTTGAATAAACATTATATATTAGTTTAATGTCGTTTTGGTTCTCCACCCCTGGTTGCTATGATACTTGTGGATGTCAATACATGTATAGAATGAAACCTTGTACAGTGCAAAATATCTAATAATATTTAAAAGACATAAAAATGTCAACTGTTAATTCGATGTGAGTTAACGACATTCAGCAAAATTAGAACATTTTTCAGAATAAAAGAAATGTACTTTAAATCAGGTTTCCTAACAAATTACAATTACCACTACCTAAAAACTGCCTTTAAATATGTTTAAACTGACAGCTTATTTCAGACACGCTCGGAATGTATCACAATAATTGTACTGGGTTATTTTCAAAAATACAACTTCGGTACTTATGTTCCATGTTAATTGTACAGAAATCGTCACAATTTTCTTTAGCAGATTATTAATCAACTTGGACGAAATTTGTGTACAGTAGTTTAAATTTCTTTGCAATTATATCATTGTCAATATTTTTCTTTGTAAAATAAAATGTCCTGCTTCATGAAGTATTCTCCACTCTGACGTAAGAGTATGCCCGTATTAAGTAACTTTCAGACAAATATCACCTGTTCGGAATTGAATGTTAAAACTTAACAGTTAAGTCATGTTTAGATCAAATTTCAAGATATGTAAAACTGGTCGGATTTTTTCACTTAAAAACGTACTTTTTTGAAACAATTAATACTATTTACAGAGTCAATTACGCGTTCACCGTAAATGTCATGCACGGACTTCTCATGATTCAACTGCATTGTTTCGGTCGCTTACGCATAACTTTAAATTTAATCTTTGACAAGAGCATACGTGTGTCGACAATTTGGCTCAGTGGTTAGAGCATTGGACTAGCATCGGGGCGACTCGGGTTCGATTCCCACTACAGGCACTTGAGATGTTTGTGTAGACAGTAGAAGTAGGACTGGTCTGGAAATTGTTATAGACCTCTAAAGCGGTCTATAAGGTGTTTATAGACCTCATCAGAACAAAGGAGCCGGTAGGTAATCCTGCACAATCATTACAATACCGGTATATACATACATACGCAGCATATACATTTAAAACTATTTACATTATAGGTCTGAACTGTCTGAAGATCAACATTGATGTGTATAATTTATTTTTATCTCGACAAAATACAACACAGCTGGTTTCATGTATTTATTTTGAATTGATGTATCTGGTCTTCGTATGTCGGTCATGGCGGATTTTTTTTTTCATACGCGGAAAATACCGCTTATTATCGATGTTGTCTTCCACATTGAACTATAAGGTTCGTTACCAATTTTGCTTTCAATTGTTAGAAAACAAACTCACAAACAATTTTTTGGAAATAATTAAACTACCTGTGCCCATGGAAATGGGAAAATAAGCGCGACAAATCTAGAAATTTGGAAAATAATGGCAAGCTTGTTTTTTTCTTAGGTTGTTGATTTTTTTCGCCTTTTCTACTGAAATATCTGTAAGACGAATTGACTAGCTAGTTCTTGACTGACTCGTTTTCACTTTGTGATAAAGACTTTATGAATTTTGATTGAAAACAATGTCCATCAGAAGGGGAAATGTGAAATATATTTGGGAAATAATGATCATTTTTGGGGGAAAATGGAAGGTTTTTTTGCAAGGGGAAACAGCCCATATTCGGCACTAAAAATGGCCAAAAAAATCACTGACTCGGCAATATTTATTCAAAACTACATGCAGTATCTTGTCAAAATACAACTGAAAGTTTTGTCCCTATAGAATCGTTAACGTGTAACGTCTGGTAATACCTAGTACATGTATGTATAATGCCTTTCTTCTATTTCAACCTTTACCCTGATTGTGACAAGTGCTTCTGCTTTTGTCATGGTCTGCACTGTTCGCCATTCAGTCTGTATCTTTTTGTAAGCATCCCTTTTAACAGTTAATGGTACTGTCCAAGTTGAAAGATGGACAAGTTCATTATAGAAATTTAGCAGGGTAAGGGTTAAGAGCGCAGCTTGCTGCATTTCGTTCTTGTTACACAGAGAATAGAAACCTAAGATCATGCACCAGATTTTGTAATAAAAAGCTTTATTGTCCAGTTTAGATGTCATGTTGATTGCTATTTTAGCGCGCCAATTATGACCGATGTCACTCTATTGAACATGCGTTCAGGACACTGTTATATTATAACACTAAGTCTTGTTCAGTAATTCCTTTCTTCTGCACATGTGTATCGGACAATTCTGTAAAGAGCGCTGTAGGACCACATTCGTGACAGATCGCATTTGTATCAGGTGTGTGAACGCGATAGAGACCACATTTTTTGTTAATTTTGACTAAACTTGCACACAACTTATATAACTAATAAGATTTCGATTCCTTTCAAAAACAACCGTATTGCACCATTTGACTTGGAATTACAGCCCCTGAATTGGCAAAAAATGCTGATTTTATCCCTGTCAACACAGTGAAGACTATATTTTTGGGGTCATAACTCTTAAGACAATATAAAACTTATATAGGATCTCATTTCCTTTTAAACAAGCCATATTGCGCCATTTATCTCGGAGTTATGGCTGAAAATGTCATGTTATGTTATGTTATTTCAGTCTTGTGATTACAATAGAGACCATATTTATAATTTCATTTTGACCAAACTTGTATAGAAGTTATGCGATATCTATAACATATCGGTTCCTTGCGAAAACCAGCTATATAGCACCATTTGTCCTGCAGTTTTAGCACAAAAATGACAAAACTTGCTGACTCTAGCATTGTGAACATGACAGATCACATTTATTATTTGATTTTGACCAAACTTGCATTGAAATTATATATCATTATGATCTTTGATTCTTTTCTCGAAGAATAGTCACATCACGCAATGTGTCTTAGAGTTATGACTCCAAAAATCGCAGATTTAATCACATGTTTAGTGTAGTATTACTCACGAGAATGTGAGCGATAGTGGGCCACGACGGCCCTCTTGTTGAATAGATGGAATTTCTGGTCAGGTTAATATCTTGGTACTGGTTTATTATCTGGCAATTAAACTCGGCAAGAATACCGTTATCATGACTGGTCTGTTCATAGTAGCATGGTACTACATGTACATGTCACTTATAAATTCCCATACCGGTTCTGGTTTGTAAGATTTCATTTTTACAAAATACATGAATATATGAATATGTTTGATTAAAGGGGAAGTTGCACACCACATGCAATTCTTGTTCAACTTCTTATAATCGGCAATTCGCTGGTTGTATCGCTTCAACAACAAATTAAATGCACTAAAATCAAGATCAAGGCAGTATCAACTTACATAGAAAGTCTTGTAAAAGCTTGTTTCCGTAGAACACCGGGTATATAAATTTAACTTCCCGATCGGGAAGCTCATTATTCAATTATATTGAATTGCCTGTCTAAAACACTTTTTAACATTGCCCTGCTATATGATTTCTAAAACAAAATTTCCAGATGGTTCAACAATTACCTTTCAAAGCAATTTCAAAGCATGCAGTTCTTTTTTTTTAATCATTTAGGTTGCTTAAAAGTTTACTGGTCCAATATGACTTTATGAAATAGTAGTTTCATGAACTATGAAGCTTGTTTCTTGGAAACAAATGGCAGCATCTCTCAAATATTATTGTTTCAGTTATTGGATACACGTTAATATCACATTTCGGGCAAAAGTACCCGAAATACTATTTTGAAGTTTTCGGAAAACGCAATGTGTTGAATTGTCCAAAATGGCTCAGTAACCCAACATAGTTATGATAACTGAGCCACCTTTATCATGTGGACTAAGATGAAGAATAATAAACTAATATATCCATTTGGACTTAAATACAATGCCTCAATCGGGCAATCGGGTATTGTTAAAGTCCATCAGCTTTCCCAGAAATTATGCGTTTGTATCAATTTAAAGATAGATTTTGGAATAAAAAACAACAGGATAGATTCCCTATTACATAGGAGAAACAACCGTTATCGAAAAAACTCGGGTATAAGCGGTATGGGACTCAGTTACCCGGGTGCCTCAGCTACCCGAATTTACCCAATGCTTCGTTATTATTCAACTTTACAATATTACACATTGTATGTCCGTCAAGATCAATTGCGCACATTATATTCTATTTTATTCATTTATTTATAAATAAAACAAGTAGAGCTGTAGACGTGTAAAAATAATCCCGTATTCATTTTTATAATCTTGGTATTGTGTGAGCGTGTTATCAAGTGAGGTCTACTGTTTTAAACAACAGAAACAAGCAGCAACGGATTCTAGAATAATTATGATCTTTATATTCACATTCGAAATATTCGGAAGCACTCTGCTCAGTCTGTCTTTTGTCAGTTTTTTTTTTTTACATGAAAACACTCTCGTCTCGCGCATTAATATGCTGCTATAATGCAACACGGATAAATAAATTTAAGTTTAAACATATTTTAATGTTTATAATACATATATATATATCATTACAGCAACATATAGGTATTAACAATTAATTGAATTATAGCAACAGGGTCGGGCCACAAGTTCTGCCAACATTAGGAAACGGCCCTTCCCTTGAAAATTAACTATTAGATAAAATTAACTACTTTTAAAAAATAAACAATTATAACATGTATTACAAAAGAATGAAGAAAAGACCAAATTATGACTGAAACTAAAAAAAAGGATAAATATAATTAGTTTAATGTTAGATATGATGTTGATATTGCTATTTTTTCCTCATGGATCTGTTTCCCAGAAGCTAGGCGGGGGCAGGAGTAACTATCAGTTTTAGATAAATTGAGGTTTGATTAATAATAAATATTAAATGTTAGGTGTTGTTAGAAATAACAAGTCGTCGCTATTCTCACTGGAAACGATTAGCATTTCTGATAAATTTATGTACCGCCAAAGTAATAAATAAATTCCGTGCGCTTTGATCTTTTTGATTGGTTAACAGCATAATGTTGCGCCATATCCTAGGAAACCCTAACCCTGACCCTGAAATATCACTAAATATGCACTGTCTATCAATGCTTTCAGGGCTTTTATTTTTTACTTTAGTGTCATTGTATCATACTTTTCTCCATGCCAGTAGAATCTACAGTAGTTGACAAACATTTTTATTATATCAACACATAAATTCCGAAAACTGATTATCGGACTATCTAAACCCTAACCCTAACTTCAGTGATTATCGGAATATCTAAACCCTAACCCTAACCCTAACCCTAACTAACCAACCGAGAGAAAATATATGATGTAATTCACGTGTTTTAAAAGTGACGTCACAGTCAATGCTTGCGTTGGTTGAAGATTTTTTTTGCATTGGCAATTATGAGGTCGTAGAAATAAGGAAAATCATTTGATTTAATTAGATCTAGTAGATAGATTTAAACAGTTGCTGTAATCTAATGATAGGATCGTCTAACGGGGGTTTCACGATTTGTGGTTTTGGAAGATGACAAAACCAAGACACAGCATGCAGGTAGAGATATCTACTGTATCAGATACTGTTGGTATATCTTGATGCAAGAATATGTGCGCGAAATAACCAGTAAGACGCCTAGCAACATGAAATTAGCGGCCTAGCAGCGTGATGTTAGCAGCAAGCACGGATCAAATGCCTCGCCCCCCCCCCCCCCCCCCCCCCCGTCCCCACCAACCCCGAAGTTGGCTGAGAAGTGACCTATACTCATATTAATAATTTAAGGACAAAACTTATCCAGACAATACAACATGACACTATTGGAAATTTGGCGCATGCGTGAGGGTTAAGTATAAGTTTGACTTAATGCACGATGCACGTTACTATAGTCTATAAACATTAAACATACGACCTTTGATAAACATATCGCAATTATTTAAATTTAAAAGAAATTAAGTTCAAATCTGTATCGTGTAGGAGTTTGCCCTTGAGACGAACGGCATTTGCTCGTGAGTCGAACATGCGTTTGATCGCAGTTAATAGTATGCTTGAAGCGTTTAAGTAACAATGCTGAACTCTTGTAAGAACAGCATTAAAGAAAAGGGACATACTTAAATGGTTGAAATATAGATTCTTAGTTTCTACTTATTTTCTGTCTAGATTACATTGAAATAATTTAAGGACAACGGCAGGATCGACGGATGACCCCGTGTACAAGGTAACTAATAATCAAAAACCACTGCGAGCAGCTGTCTGGTCATAGATTGAACGCCGGTACTCCAGTCACTTCGAGTTAGATTTTTCGATTTGCCTAGTGTAATAAACAGCTTTATCATATACCTATATAAATTCTGTAAAAAATCGGCTTGTATTTCACAATTAAATATGAACAGACAGACAAAAAATCCGTATTGTACCTTTTAAATTCCGTATTGTACCTTCCGTATTGTATGCTGCCGGACTATTTACGCACATTAAAAATTCACTAAGTTCCATTTAATATCGATAAACATTGAAGATTTCGTTCAAGAACAAAACAAGAATCAAAACGGTAAAGGTATATAATAAAAGGATCATTATAACAGTAGCTAGATCTGGTACTTTGTATTCGGCTCTCGTGTATTTTGCAAGGTCGGATCATACTCGGCGCTTGCGCGCCTCGTGAGATCCGATCTAGCAAAATCCACTCGAGCCGAATACTGCATCCCAGATCAAGCTACTGTTATAATAACCCTATTGTCTTAATGCATTCTGTCTACCTTGATAAGTCTCTGGAAACACCTTTTGCAGCGATGTTCACAATCAGCATTCACTTCGGCCTGGTTACAACATTATATAAAATTTTGACATTACAATTCGTACACAACAATGCTTCTGTTTGAACACACAGAAAAAAAAAATCACAATTTTAATACGTTTCATTGTTGTATTCATACTAAAGTTTACCCGGAATCCCTGAAAAAAAGACATACCCTTCCTTAAAATGGAAAAAGGAAAGAAGCTCACATTGCTGAATGAAATGCGGTTATTCGGTTAATATAAATACATTTACAATCCTTTTAAATCAAACGCATGATTTTTAAAAAAAAAATTTAGCTGGCCGACAAAGGTAAATTAATCTAAATATCCACTTGGTGGGTTAAAAAAAACTTAACACAACATTTTTTTTTTAATTAAATCAAACCAACTACATTGTCGGGAACTATTGATGCACAACATTTTGTCTTTCGGAAAGAATCAATACATTAATACGCCAAGGGCACATATCAGTTTATGTCCCCTTTTGAACTTAAAAGTTCTGGTTAAAGTTTTGCATGCAAGATACTCAACACTAATGCAGATACTGGATTTAAACTCTATAGACATTTTAACATTTAGGGTAACATTTTCCTGCTTCTGGGACAATATTTCGAATAGTCGAGCACTGACTCTTGTTCTATAAATGTTTGCAAATTAGAAAAATAGTTTAAATAACGAAAGTAGTCTAAATAGAACAACTACAAAAGAAAGATTTTATTTACGTACGATGTTGATAATGAGTCGGACACTGTCCGTCTCTATATCAAATTTCAGAGTCTAAATCGATTTGATAGCTTTCATTTAGCGCCTACAGCGTGTGAAAAACAAATAGGATAATGAAAGAATGATTACTCATTTGTATTAATGTAATCGATGTCTGTCTATTTGTTGTTGTTATACTTCATGGCACAAAATACGCAAGGTTAAAGTAAAATGAACTTGAATTTTTCCTGAATTGATTTTTAAAACCCGCGATTTATACTGCTTACGTTCTGCTGTGAGAGTGGTAGTGCGTCACGTTACAAAGAATGGCAACTCATAACTAATGAGATGTTTATTTTCCGGCCATTGAAAAGCTTTTTGCGGTCCTATAGCGATATTTTCGTGAAAATGACCGTCAAAATCGTCCGACTGTCGACTGCGTCCGGCTTAAGATCAGTTTACCCTATCACACGTACGGAAATTGCCGAGTGTCATTACGGGCTCAGTATCTTAATATTTACATGTACTGCAGTGTGTATATCTATTTTATGTGTTTCTAGGTTGGTGAATTCATAGTCACCTTCTAAGAAATTCAAATCTTTTGAAAACAGGTGCAAATATCATATTTCATTACTAGTGTACAAATGTAAAAAAGGGATTGTCCTATATACATTTCAGATTTACTACAGTTTGCTCATAATGATCATTACAGTGAGTCTGCGTTCATCCGAACACAAGGATCTTTCTACTGTTAAGCCTAAAACGAACTACCTGAAACAAACATTTAGTTATAAAGCTGCGCACATATATGGAATTAACGTCTTTTTTACATAAAGCTTCATAATATGTCTACGTTTAAGCGTGTTTTAAAGAATTTTCTCTTGCTACAATAGTTTTTTTTTGCAATTTAGTAATTGTAATAACAAGGATTTTGTTGAATTAATGTTACTTGTTTCCATATCCGTAGGACGGCCAGCACATATTTATGCAATCTTGCCAGGCATATGTATGTTTTTGACAACACAGAAAATGACGTAACTCGACCTTCAGCTATTTCCGGAAGTAAATAAAATGAAAGTAGAAATGCTAAACTTGAAAACGAAAGCCGCAGTTTGATTCGTAGATAGTCAGGGGTCACCCCGTCTAAATGTATGCGCGTGGACTTTTTTTTTTGTTGCTATTGGGGAGCCAATTTTCAGCACTTTATTACGATTTGAAATTACCTGGGCTTTAGTACAGCAAGTCTGCTTTTAATCTACGAAAAAAATATTTTAGCTCTGGATAAACAGAAATCCCACAGGGCTCCGTAACGGACCAAGTGTACATTGATAATTTTGGAACTTCATCAAATCGCTCAAAATGTCATTTTTGATGTTGTCTGAGAGTGTCAGTATATGCCTCAGATGTAAGATATAACCGTATTTGAGAGCTGCAGACCTAGACATTTCAGAAATGTTTTCAAAATAAGTTTCGTGTAATAAATGTTGTTTCTACGGAAGCGTGAAAGGGCCATCAGACGCTAATACGTTTTAGTACGTTAAGGCTGCGGAAAGGATATGAGCTTGAATGTTGAATAATTCGGTGAACAGTTATAATGATAATTGTATTATCTTATATATAATCCAAACCTGGAACATGTATAATATTTTAAAGGACAGGCTTTCCTTTTTCGCACGTCTTAATTATCGTGAATATACTTGTAATTTGTGTATATAATGACTATTTAAGACTTAGAACTATAATTTGAGACGCGTTTGTCGAAGAAACATTTAAGTAATTCTGATATGTGTATTTTTGTATAAATGTGCAATCATAAATTGACTGTATGATTGTGTAGATGTATGAATTTAAGAAATAATTTATAGCAAAAGAGTGTTTTAACACTATTTATGCTATATGGGCGGTTATACATCGGGCGTCATAACTTTACGAGGGCGCAGCCCGAGTGAAATTATTTGTACGACGTATTACCGCCCGAGTGTATAGATAGTGTTAAGACACGGTTTGCTATAAACTGTTTCGATTCTGCACTCTTTACAGGTGACCCAACAGTGAAACAGTGACCCTGAACAGTTAAACAATTTCCGGATGATAACTTGAGAACGCTTGGGCCTATGATCATATGTTTTTGGTACACAGGTGTAACATCATAAAATACAGGTCAATTTCGACTTTGGGGTCTGTAGGTCAAAGGTCAAGGTCACAGTGACTCGGAACAGTTAAACGGTTTCCAGATGATAACTTGAGAACGCTTGGGTCTAGGATCTTAATTTTTTGTACACTGGTGTAACATGATAAAATACAGGTCAAAGGTCAAGGTCACAATAACACGAAACAGTTAAACGGTTTCCGGGTGATAACTTGAGAACGTTTGGGCCTAGGATCAGGAAAATTGATAGCGAGGTTGGTTATGACCATCAGGTGACTCCTAATGATTTTGAGGTCAGCAGGTCATAGGTCAAGGACACAGTGACCAGGAACACTTAAACGGTTTTCGGACAATAACTCACAAACGCTTGGACTAGGATCACGAAATTTAATAGGGAGGTTGGTCATGGCCCGTAATTATTTTGGGTTCCAAAGGTCAAAGGTCATTTAAACCTTTTCCGGACAATAACTCGAGAACGCTTGGGCCGAGGATCATGAACTTCATATGAGGTTGATCATGACCGCAGATGACCTCTATTGATTTTGAGGTCAGTAGGTCAAAGGTCAACAAGTTCAGCTTTGACATTGGCTTAGTTCTGTGACAAGGCCGCCCGCTTAGCTCAGTAGTAGAGCGTCGGTCTAACGGATCGCGGGGTCGTGAGTCCAGCAATTATTTTCCTTCTTTATAAAGTACCCCCTAAAAGGAGTTTCTCCCAATTGAAAAATGCAATCTTTTTTCCCAGTTATCATCCAAAAATTCCCCAAATGACCAAATTAAGTTTGCATTTTGATGATTGCAGAAGGAAAACTTAGTTACGTTGACATTCACCATGATTTAACCACTTAAAAAGTTTGTTTGATGCTATTTACATGCAATTAAAGGAAGAAGCATTCTAAATGATGTTATCAATTAACTATAAAAATTCCCAATCTGAGTAAAAAACTCGCTATTTTTCCCAATTTATCCGGTACCAGACCTTTTCCAAAAAGGACAAAAAGAAATCACTGGAGTTCGATCCTCGGGCGGGCTGTATGTTCTGCGTGACTGTTTAATAAACGACATTGTGTCTGAAATCATTAGTCCTCCACCTCTGATTTATGTGGGAAAGTTGGCAGTTACTTTCGGAGAACAGGTTTATACTGGTACAGAATCCAGGAACACTGGTTAAGTTAACTGCCCGCCGTTACATGACTGAAATACTGTTGAATAAAGGCGTTTAAAACAAAACAAAGTGACAAGGCCATATTGTGGGGATATAATTCGTCACTCCTGTGACAACTCTAGTTCGAATTTATCTGAGAATCCCTTCTTTGCTCGCTTGTGAATACTTGCTGTAATGGGCACAATTCAGTACGAACATTTTTTTTTCATAAATATTCAGACATCACAGTTCAGAAATATTCAGAAAGATATTCAGAAATTTTCAGAAACTGGAAGCTGAATTAAACTAAAGATAAAATTGACACTGTAATGATACCGAAGACAGTTGTGATGTCTGAAAGCTGCTATTGTGTTTAATAGTTTATAAGAAACCTAATTGCAAAGCAAAACTTGATTAAAATTTCTAACCTGGACATGCGCACTTGAATACTCTACCATAAATGAGGAAAGCATAATATGTTTTTCAAACAGATAATTGTTTCTTGTCCGCTGTAACTCTTTAACTGCTTGAAGGATTTCAAAGAAACTTGGCACAAATGTTCACCACACCGAGACGATGTGCAGAGCGCATGTTTTGGATGTCTCACTTCAAGGTCAAGGTCACAGGATTCAAAGGTCATATCAGTTCGTTTCGTGTCCGCTCTTTAACTCTTGAACTGCTTAAAGGATTTCAAAGAAAATTGGCAAAAATATTTACCTTACCGAAACGACGTGCAGAGTGCACGTTTCGGATGACTCACTTCAAGGTAAAGGTCACACTTAGGGGTCAAATGTCATATATGACTTTGCTTTGTGTATATTGCTCTTGCTCTTGTTTTTATTTGGCAGATCCCTTTTTTGTTCACTTACAATAAAAAAAAGAATAACTTTCCTTTTATGTTACTATAAATGGCTTGTTTTGATCTTTTTATTATTGGCCGCAGGGAAAAACCGATACCACTTTTCTGTGGTACAACATGGATGGTACCTCTGATATTTAGGTGTATTTCGACATACCTTTACCTGGTAAGGATTTTTATGCCCCCGGCATCTACTGATGCGGGAGGCATATAGTGGTTGTCCTGTCCGTCCGTTCTTCTGTTCGTTCGTTCTTTCCGTCCGTACGAGGTTAACCAAATGGGACCGTTTCGTCTAGCATCAATACCCCTTACTAGAATGACTTGATACTAATGCAGATGTAACCTGTGACCATTCCTCATCTTCAGACACCCACCTGACCTCAGTTTGACCTTGACCTTGACCTCATTTTGGACTTAGGTGCTTTATATGGGCCATCTCTTGGTTAACCAAATGGGACCGTTTCGTCTAGCATCAATACCGCTTACAAGAATGAATTGATACTAATACAGATGTAACCTGTGACCATTCCTCATCTTCAAACATCACCTGACCTCAGTTTGACATTGACCTCGTTTTGGACTTAGGTTGCTTTGTATCGACAAGGATGCCACCGGGGGCATCAAGCGTTTACTGAATGCAGCTCCTTGTTTCTGGATTAGAATTTTATTTTTGAATTTCTTCCCTTTGTTGTTCCTGTCCTTTTGGTTTCAACAGTCAAGTTCTTTAAATTTTGCTCCCATCCTTTGATGTAAACCTTCGAGCGTTTATTGCCCCGCTTGGTTCATATGTGATAAATTACGATTCCGGTACATTTTCAATTACCATTCTATTGTTCTTGGAAACGGTAAACATGTATTAAATATCCATAACCAGGGCCCAGAAATCAACAATATTACTATAAGCACATACTGAAGATTTTTAAACGATTTTTTATCTCTCGTTATTACAAACATGAAATTACCAAAAATGTTCGTATAACTTTAACATTTGGTAAACAGGAGCACAGTTTCAAGAATAATAACTTTACGTTCGGGTTATTTGAGTACAGGTCCACTCATTTGGAGTACGGATGAGTACGAACGTAGTGTCAAGATTTCAAGCTGTTTATATATATTCGTCCAGAAATTAGATAAGTTTTTAAAACATAGCGGCTGATGCTTACCAAAATCATAAATATGATTCCTAAAAGCAAACAATCGCACAAGTTACACGCGATTCTTAAACATTCACGGCTGTCTACAAAACCTGAAACGACGCTGAGTTCTAAAGTGGAGTAAACAAGGGAAGAAGCGACGTTGGTAACTGATACAGAAAAACATTCTATGATTTAGATTGCA
This sequence comes from Mercenaria mercenaria, assembly GCF_021730395.1. Taxonomy (NCBI): domain Eukaryota; kingdom Metazoa; phylum Mollusca; class Bivalvia; order Venerida; family Veneridae; genus Mercenaria; species Mercenaria mercenaria. Next base: position 85,147,809 of record NC_069368.1, read on the forward strand.
TCTTTTATCTATGCTACAAGAAGATGTTTTTATGAACAAGACGCAGAAACCAGATGTCAATCTGCGCAGAAATACATATACGTCCCTAGGAAAGCATTTAAAAAAACGGGTATTAACAGCACGTAAATTGCCCTGTTTGCACACTATACTTCTCTCGTTAATACATGGGCGGATCCAGTGAAAAAAGTAGTTTTTAAAGCAAGAATGTTTTGAAATACGTTTTGCCATGACATGCACACACAATATCCATATCCTTAATGACGAAATCGGAACTAATGTTCGAGGAATCGTCAGTCTGTTCGGCGTTATATGGCATACATGTATTAATTTTTTAAAGTCTAGATGCCCTTGACTGAAAATAATACTTCCAAAATTGTATTTTGTTGAATCAGTGCTATATATTGTATCAACAATAACCACATTCCGCTTGTTAATATTAAGATCTACACATTTTCTGAATGTAACACGTATTTTGGCGGGAAAGTTACACGTGCTTTCCATGATGCGGCATAGGTAGACTGCGTATACATGCATAATGGGCGTCCTTGGGCGCTTCGTTCTTCTTGTTTTTCTGTGTTTGGCCCAAGATAGAATAGTCTGAAGGACATGTTCTCGATTCAAAATTTCACACCACCTTGAAACCGGGAGGACCGCGAACAATGCGAGAACAATATGGCGGAATGATAAGGTACAACTTCAATGTCAAAGAAACATCATAGAGAAATAAACATACGATAAATTATGACCAAATAAAATATCACTTGAATGAAGAAATGACACTACTTTGTAGAAACGTTGGTTTACCCCCGTCGATAATGTAAATAAGCGCCGTAAACAAGGCTGTAAAACTCCACCTCCGGTTCCCGGTGTTTAGTTTAATAATATTTCATTGCTGATCACTATTTACATTTATAATAAATACATGTATCAGAAAAATGTACATGTACAGCCAAGAAAATAAGCAAATGGGTCGGGCCACAATTTCTTACAAAATTAGTTAAAGGCCCTTCCTAATAGAAATAACATAAAGTAACTAGGCGGGGAAAACAAAAAAAAATATGAGAAGTTGTGTTATTAATTATTATTACTATTATTAATAAATCACACACAGTTCTAATTTTTATTGGCCAACACACTTGTCGTTGTAAGAGTAAACGACAGCTGGTGACAGTGACGTATATAATGCGGCGATATATAATTATGTATATTTTTTTTGAAGTTGTTCAGTGCGTCAAACGGGAACGGGTAGTAAAATATTTTTTTTCTCGTGAAAAAAAAACACAAAAGTAATGGCGTTATTAGGGTTGGATGAAAAGAAACATTGATTGAAACATTTTATCGCAAAAGTACATGGAATAAGACGGAGGTCCTTTTATTTGATTCTATAGTTGAAAAAAGGCAATATGGAGAATATGCAGAATATGCTGGCAGTTTTGTTGCTATAGCAAAAATAACTACTCCAGCAGGGTTGTATGCGGCTCTAAAAGCCCGACAATGGTTTGGTTCAATGATTATATTCGGTGCTTATGTGCATTTATAAAGGAATGGTGCAATTTAACAAATAGGTAGTCTAAATGATTCGCTGATTCTTGGTACATTTATACACTTATTTCATTCTTCAAAAATGAATTAAACATTATTTTATTTTGTCTTTTCAGGAAAATGTGGCCTTCGGTATTGTTCAAGGACAGTTTCTAGAGGATGAAATAAAGGACTCGTGGTAATACTATACAGACCACCATTAAGATGAATGCCAAGACAGCAGTAACATCGGTCAAATAAATAAAACGTTGAGGAATTCCATAGGTGCTGTTTAACATGTCATTCTAATGATGTAACAATTTTCATGGATCATGGGAAATGAATATTCTATTCAGAAGGACAGTGCAGGTTGTTGTAATGCTAAAAAACTGCTTGTTGGATTGTCATCGTTGGACTTCATTACTAACGTCAATCTTTTCACGCATTTGAGACTGAACACTTAATGTTTTCCAGTGAGAAAAGTTTCGGCACGGAATTACGTACACTAATAATATGGAGAAAAAAAGGATGAAAAAAGTTTTTCACATGATCTCTTAAGTGTTGCATTAATTATTTCCGAATTGGAAACATTCAAGAAGCAACATTGCAGACTTGATGTTTATACGCGGTTCTTTTTATTCTCGTGCCACTTTACATATTCGAAGTTTATAAAGGTCCATTTGATTTCAATATAATGTTTGTGATTGAATTGTGTATTAAACTTCAAATAAACTTCATAGCTGCATGTTTTGATTTAAGTTTATTCACAGAAAAACATCAATTATGCAAGTGTTTTATAAAACTGGGTATTCCAGCTTTAGGATGCGATGGAAACAGGCAATTTTAAAGAAAAATACTCAAAAAGAGTTGCAGTATATCATATATGTATTTACTTGGAAAATTTCTTTCAATAAGAACCCGCTTCCTAGTCTGATAAATAAAATAATGTATGTAATACATAAGTTTGATAATACACTAGTGTAGTAAAGCATTGACATTGACGTTGACGTCATTTATTTCTTGGAGACGTTGGGTGAATTTACTTGGTCTATAATAGGTAAAGAAATTTTGATGTTTCATCTGGAAAAATTTTAAAAGGATAAAAAGAATACTAGTATTACATTAGTGTCTTTCCGCATTGCGTTTATTAAACTCTTTGAATAGAATTGATAAAATGCTCGGCAGAGCCTCGCATTTTATTATTTTATTCAACTCGTTTAATAAATTCAATATGAAAAGACAACCGTGTAATATCCTCTATGTATTATTTTAATTTTGTTTTGAGACTTAATTGAAAATTAAATATGCACACGCCACACTGCACAATTAAATTTAACGTGATGGTACATGCATTTTAGCGTGAGAGATAATCATGAAACTCCCTTTAAAGGCAGAACTATTGATTGAGATTTAGACCAACTTGACTCATTTTAGCTGTCAAAGTGAGAAGTCAGTATTGGATGTTCTACATTTGCGCCAAAATTTGAAGGATTTTCTATAAGATCATAAAATTGGTGTAAAATTACAAACTTTTTCATACAATATATTGTAATAATTGGTGGCGTTTGAAAGTTTCAAATATCATAAAGCTGAGATAAGTCACCATTCAACAAAGGGATACAGGCTTTTGTCGCGTAGATTGAGTTTTCTGTGAATGTCGACCTCGGAAATGAGTCATCCGTGGATGGCTCAGCTACATATCGTTGGATCTTGAAGTGGCATCCGTGGATGACTCAGTTAAATTACGATGAACTGAGGTGAGCCATCCATGGATGGATCAACTATGAAAGTGAGTCATCCATGGATGTCTCATCTACATAGTAGTCGTTTGAAATGAGTCATCCGTGGATGTCTCAGTATGTCTCTGAAAGTGAGTCATGCAGGCATGGCTCATCTCTAAAAGTGAGTAATGCAGGCATGGCACATCTATGAACGTGAGTCATGCAGGCATGGCTCATCATGTACCTTGTTGATGGAAAACAAATGAGAACATACTGTGTGAGAATGTCTCGCAAGAAAACGGAAACAAATACAGTGGTAGGTATATTTTTCCTTTTTATGACAAGCGTAGATAAAATATATACATGACGTCACAGAAAAAAGGCATATATGAAAACGCCCGTTTTCTTATTTATAAACCATATTCTGACTTCAGATAATTCCCTGTTATTTCATGCAGTACATGTTTTAGTAATCTTCTTTTAAAGGCATTGACCTCTAGATCCTACGACAACAAAAAAGAAAAAAGATAGATATCAAAAATTATTGCTCTATTTCTTAAGGTTTTAAAACTTCTCTCTTGATTTGGTAGTTTAAGACAGATTAGGAACAAACAATCGTGTTCTAATGGTCAAAACATGACTGAACTTCAAGCGAAAATCTGGAGGCCAGTGGCTTTAAATGGCTAAACGTGAAAGTATCTTGTGATTGTTTGTCTACATACTGTTTAACCTATAATGGAACTAATGTCAGACTGGTTATATTTAGGAAAAGGTGTGAAATATTTTGCATGTCACATTTTTTTTACTTCAGCGTAATATAGGTTTTTTTTTACGATGCTTGCTTTGTCATTAATACTTCTAACTGCAAAAATGCTCTTATTTATGATAGGTCTGTTTATTATTTACATTAATCTGGGGGCAAAATATGATTGGTAACTAACAAAAGATAAGTTCATATTACAAATCAGATAAGCATGCAGGTATTTTAAAGAAACCGATGTTCGCGATTTTTACAGTTTAACTTTGCAGTGATGCATAAGCGATTTAACTGAAAAATATAGTTCAAATACATGTTAAGCCACGTATTAGAAGAGAAAACGTAACTCTGTAGTAAATATAATTGTAGGCAACATTATTGACTTCACTTAATTATAAACGAGAATGACTGCTGGGAATACTATTCTGCTGGTTTTCTTAGAGATTTACACATTTTGCTGTGGAAAAAAGGTTTCCGAATCGGCTAGTGCTTCACAAATATATCAAAATACCTGAGGTAGATATCGATGATGACGATATAAATATTCCGTCGGCATTGGATAATGAAATCGTTAGCACTGATTTATCAACATACGATTTTGTGTGGAATTGCACGATGAATCTGTACGCCTGTTTTAAGTAGTCGTGCAGCATGTAAAAATTCGGCTAATATTTGGGAAAAGTGATTTACATGCAAGAAAATAATTAATCAAGTTAGGCATGTTTTCGTTTCGGCCTGTCTCGATGTCAAAAAGCTACATTCTATTTCTTTTTTCCCCGGTTCAGTTTTTGGTGCGTACGCGAAACAGCCATTACTAAGATACTCCTACGCGCTACGTGCCAGACAGAATGACAGAACGTGCGAATGAAGGGCTGGATTTAGAACGCTGACTGCAAATTAGGCGGGAACGAGACAAAAAAAACAAACGAAATGTTAAATGAAAATAAATAAAAGGAAATATCATATCTCTTAGATCGGTGATGTCAAAATTACGTTCCGTGTATCGCGGTAAGTTAAGTAACGACTTGTAGTTAAAAAAGAAGGAAAATGTCCTTGCGTGAAACCCAGATAGCCGGTAGTGCGTCAATATTAGAAAGACTGATGCATAATAATTTCCCAAAGTTGTTGGCTCATGAATACAGTTGAAATGGACATAAGATATAATGCAAACGTCCAAAGCGCAGCGATAAGCAACGTCGATAAAAGGTTTATCGCCCAAAAATCGGAAAGACAGTTTGTCTTCAAGACAATATTGTGAAAAACTGAAAACGTAAAGTTCCCTATTTTATTTGACATTTCATCTGCATAATGATCACTTGTGCTGAAAATCAGACTTTGAATGGGCTTGTAGTTTCTTAAAGATGTCATTTTTGCGTATATTTGCCGATTTTTTGTCAAAATTTTATATCAGAGGGAAGTGGGTTGCTCAATAAAATTATAAATGTCCGTTGTAATGTGATGCGATACCACGTAAGTCCGTATGTGAATTAGATAAAGTATCATATTGTGAAATTTCGCTTATTTTAAATCATGATTATACATTTTAGAAGACCTATTACGGCGGATTTGGAGCATTTTAGCGCCCTACGTTGCGACGTTCATGACGTCATCACCGATTATTTATTGTTGCCAAGACGATGAAAAACAAAATAGGAACCATAGCGCTATAGTTGGACCAAATTTCATCAAAATCGGAAGGAATGTCATATTTGACGAATAAGGTATCGACCCACCTTAAGAAGGAAATAATTAAAAGAAAGATTCATGAAATATTGGTGCTGTGGTTATGGTCCTTGTGCCATAATAATGACAACTATTTTAAGTTTGAATCAAATCGTCTATGTTAAAACAGAGACATAGTGAAAATGCATCAAAATTTAAAGTGCATGCCTGTCACAACTACCTAATCATCTGAATAACAGTATACAATAGATTTACAAGGGGTTAGGGGTAGGTAATTTCAAGATTTACAAGGAGGTAGGGGTAGGTAATTTCAAATATCTATGAAAGTAGATCATTTTTGGTTTGGATATTTTCCTAACTGATACATATAACAATAAGCTGTAATTAAAATAAATAATTTCAAGATAGCACTTTATTAAATTCACCAGTTTTTAACATATTTTTCTTAATAAATCTCTTAGATGCACGGTGACCCCCAACCTTTTTTTCTTTCCGTTTTGAAGCATTTTTGTGTGTCATTAAAGCTGCAAATTATTTTGAAAATCTTACCGTCAGAATTATTTTGGTAGATCTAAATACATTTTTTCCATTGAAAATAAAGTGGGTGGGGTAATTGTGTCAACATGTAGAAATGAAAGAGATTTGTTAGTTACATTTATGCTTATATAATACTGACATCACCGTGTATTCATTATACCTGTAAGACATGAAATCCCTATAACAATGGGATATTGTATGTTTTATAAATTACCACCATTTTTTCAATTTTACAGAATTTCAGAAATGCTTAAACAGTAGGTGAAGAAAATGCCCTATAAAAAATAAAACGAGTTCGGTGACTCGTGTTTTATCTTCTCTTGTTCGTCTTAGAAACTAAAGGCCTGATCACATGATAAGTCCCATTTAAATTCAACACCTTTTTTTGTGAGTTCAATGAACGGTCTTGCTAATTTGGCAAAATCTTTGACAAAACGTCTATAGTATGAACCAGTCGCGACAAATTGCTTCACGGCTTTACTATTTGTATTGGAATATATTTGCTTTGTTTGAAGGATCAGGCTTTACCTCGTCTTTTGACACGACATGGCCCAAAAAGACTACTTCATGTTGAAACATATTGCACTTATCTGGTTTTAATTTCAGGCCAGCCGCTGTAATTCTACATAATACCTCATCTACCCTTTGAATATGTTGTGTGAAGTCTTCACCATACACAGTAATATCATTAATGTACACTAAAGAAGTGACCCATTGTGAACCCTGTAATGCAAGTTCCGTGGTTCGTTGGAAAGGGCTCGCAGTATTATTTAACCCAAATAGCATTCTAGTCATTTCGTAAAGACTAAATTTACAAGAAAAGACGCTTTTCGGAATGTCCTCTTCTTTGAGAGGGTTTTGAAAATAACCACTTGTAAGATCAAAGCTGCTAAAGTGACTCGAACCCGCAACTGCGTCTAGGCAATCCTGAATCCTTGGCAGCGGGAAACCATCTGGTTTCACTAGACTGTTGACCTTGCGATAGTCTACACAGGGCCTGATTGCCCCTGACATTTTCCAAGGTGAAGTATTTTTACGTATAAAATACCCTTCTTCAGAATTTCTTCAATGGCAGACTTTTCAGCTTCTGCATGTGCTAGCGGGATGTCTTTGGTCTTTGCTTTATTGGCGCCGCATTACCTGTATTTATGCTGTGTCCAGCTAAATGGGTCACTCCCAGGTCCTATTCATCCCTGGAGAAGGCATATTTGCACTTGAGTAGCAGTCCTGCCAAAACTCGATTTTTATGTTCAGTCATACTTTTTGAAGATCTTTCTTGAAGTGATTTCAAATGTTCGGGTACGTCCGCAACTGAAGCCTCTGTACATGGCAAATTATTTGATTTATGCTTTGTGCGGAACTAAGATTTATTCGACGTACACTATATACATTGTTAATCTCATCTTTATGTTCCTGTTCAGTTGCAACGTTTACAATTCTTTCAATTTTGTCAGCTTTCCCGGTTTGGGCATCTTGTCTAAAAGTGGCTTCCATAGAAAATGGGTTCAATACACGAATTGTGCATGTTGTGCCATTGTTAATATCAACTAAGGTAGAGGCCATCATCAGTTGATAAGTATTCTTGGATGTTTGGGCCTCAGTATTCTCATGACTGGAATTTGTATCGAATTGTTGGCCTATTTTTTCTAGTGGGACCCCCTCTGGCCGCGAGGGCTGGTCCTTGGCAGTTTAAAGGACTCACTTTAACATTGTTTTTCGAGCTCGTATTAGAATGCCCGTTTATCTTTTCTCTAACACTCGCTATGCCTGGACAGTCAAGTGCATAATAACCTGTTTGATGACAATTGAAACATTCAACATGTCTGCTTGACGGTGCTTTACTTTGCCGCTTTCCAGAAACTTGCTTGTTACCTTTTAATTTATCAAGTCTCTCTAAAATCTTTAGAAGAATTTCACCTTGGTTGCCTTGAATTTTAATTGAACTGACTTGCTTCTTAGAACCATTACTTTGCCTGTCAAAATTTCGAGAGGTTGATGTCTCACCATTTAGTTTGCCTTTATTCTTTGTGGTTTGTTCATAAACTTGCTGTATGCAGCCTTCATCACATGCCCTCCTCCTGCTATCACGATTTCTGCGTGTACTCCGGGTCTGTAACATATTCACCACATGAAACACGGCCTCATCTAAAGTCTCTGGTTCTTTATGAAACTCAACCTCGAATCTAACTTCATCATCCCTAAGACCATCTAAAAATGAACGTACCAAATCTTCATCACGTTTTTTGCGGTCTCGGTAGCGTGTGCCTAATCATACAAAAAACTTAAGATCGGCGGCGAACTCTTCCTCAGTATAACCTAGCTAACCATACGACCCAGTCTTCTTTTTACTCGTGAAAGGCGACATTTTGAAACTTTTCAAATCATACTGACGTGGCCTTCACTACCGGTATCTCGGATTTTCCGCAAAATCATCATTCATTGCTAGTCTCGCAAAACCGCGCTCGTCATCACGTGCAAAATCATTAACACGTGATCTAAACCTCCGAATTTACATTATTGAAAGGCCTTTCATGCGGGGTACTACATCTCTGGGGCGAAAATCTGGCTTGGTTGGTAAATGAAAATTTCCCCAAGGAGGTACGTTGGCTTCGCCATTTTGATTCGAGTCAAAACGTGTGTTCATTAGATCGCGACCTTCAGGATTAAAACAAGTTTATCACTTGATTCCTGGGTTTGTTTGAGGCACTTGAATTCTTGAGCCATATCTTAAAGACAACCTGTTATATATTTCAACACGCTGCATATTTCAAAATTATTGTCATCGGAATGATATTCACATACAAAAGATGTATTAACACCTGTGCCCTCTCTGTTGACGGACATATTAGAATCAACTGACATGGACTGTCTGCACTGACTTTCTGTCTGCAGCTCTGTATCTTTCTGATTGAAAAATATCGTCTGCTCGCTATCAACAGCTTCTAGATTGTTCATGGTAGCGTTTTTCGACAAGTTAATGGAGTGTAGAGTTCGTATCACTGGATCCGACCTGAAAAATGGATCCCACTGCTGTCTACTAAAAATGTTGCGAGATGGTAACGCTCACAGTGACGGATGTGTGGTTCTATTAAATCAGACAGTCAGGCATATTTACTGTTGACACATAGGACAGTCAGGCAGACGGACAACGCTAAAACCGACTAAAATTTTGACAGAATGTCAAATGAAAAAACGGACTCACGGACGGACACAGAACACCACAAATTACACCGCAGCAATGGGTGAAATAAATATAAGGGCTAAACTCAAGAAAATAAGTAAGAGTTCTAACGGTTTATGAAATTTATTAATGGTAAGATACTTGACTAGTAAAAAACAGTAGTTTAACAATGTCGGGAACAAACAACTGTTCAATGCAACAATAGCATTATTCAAATATCAAGTGAGGTGTCGGTGGCATACTAAAGACAAGAATTAAGAATCACAATAAATCAGTATGTGGTATCTACGATAATATTAAAAAAACTGCAGAAAGTTTCTGAAAAAATACTAAATGAGATTCAGAAAGCTAAACCTTAAGAATTGACGATGTATTTCTATTTAATAGTGCTTTAAAATGATTATGTTAAATGTAACGTATTATTACCAAATAAGTACTGAGGTATTTTACAATGGATTTATTTTTATAAGGATCTATAGTGCTGAAACGAATTTCTACAGAAAACTATGCCCAAGATTGTACTGGCTGCGGTGTGCCGTCAAAGAGTAAACACCGCCTTATATACGGGTACTTCAACCAAAATCAACAGCGTTTGAGATACTTCAAAAATATCTAACAAAGTGGCGCAAAAGTATTTCAAACAGTTCTGACATCTCAAACAGCAATAGAAAAGACGTACATGTGCACGGCTTAATAGCAGTAAAAAGATAATATTTCTGCGAACAATCATCATATAAATATAAAAGTACAATATAAGGAGTGGTAGTTGAATGTGCGCTAAAATATACGAACAAATACTAAAAGTGTTCATCAAACAGTATAGACAGGAGCCCCCTGCTAGAAAATGTATTAGATCTATGAAACTTGATTACGTAAATAATAACTACCTGCACGTGTATGACGTCACGCCTAAACAGCATACAAAATGGCGGGCGACACAATAACTGAAGTGTTTTAACATGGCAAAATGGATAAGTAAGGCTTGAAATATGTGAAATGCAGAAGTACCTGTTGCGCTCGGAAGACATTGTTCACGACCACCCGTCCGCCGACATTCCCCAGTCTTCTAACTAGGTTAATCAAAGCGCTGAAGGCGAATTTTAACCGTATTTATATATAAACAAAGTAAACAGTTAAGTAACTGTACATGTGCATAATAAATAGGTAATGTTCTCAGTTAAACATTCTGTACTGATAAATATCTCATTTATATAAAATCACAGTTTATGCACAATAGTGGTCTGATGCCTTAACTATGTATGTCTTAAAATAATGCATACAGTACATGTATAATGTTCACAATATAACAAAAAGGCTAACTTACAGATCTAGGGGATCTTAACTCTTTATACACACAGTGACACTGGTCTGCACAGTTTCTCTCCACACATCTGCCACACGTGATGCTGATACTGTGAACAATGATTTAGATATTAATACATGCATGTTATGAATAGAGGTTCTGAAGTTATGTACATGACCGCCATTTTGGAACACAAAGACAACGGGCTAAATCATTTAATGGCACAAAAACTGAATAATAAATAATCATTCCAGTCATTGCAAAGTTACCTCTTAAAGCTATGGTAAATGCATGAATTTACCAGGCAAGCAGATAAAGAAGTGGTAGAAAAAAAAAACATTCGTCAACCACAGTTCTGCAAAACAGTTCCTTTACTCAAACTACCTGGGAGAACGACGTCATACACTTCAGATAATCACATGACCACAAATAAAATCTAAGTACTTGCAAGACCAATAAGTATAATCAAAGTACTCACAAGACCAATATATATACCTAAAGATATAAAAACATCGGAAAGCAGCAAGGGACCACTTTTCACCTGGTGGATCTCTAAGAAATTTATTCAAATTATGCCCCTGGGGTGAAAAGTGGTCCCACCCTTGGGGTCACTTGTTATGATTGTAGCCGGGTCATATTTTCAAGATCGTAATTATGCCCAGTGGTTTTCAAGAAGAAGATTCTTTTTAGAAAATGTTGATTGACGCACGACACACGATGGACGACAGACATTGAGCGGTCACAAAAGCTAACCATAAGCCTTTGGATCAGGTGACCTAAAAATGTGATCATATGATACCTGTATGCTAGAGGACAGACTTCCATCATTATAAAAGCTCACTCATTCTAAAGGCATGAAGATGAGCTAAAATTGGGCCATGTTGGGGCCAATGCACCTAATGCAGTCCGCCTTTCCCGTGATGAATCCAGGCATGCATATTTATACTGTGCTTTCACCTGCCTGAGCAATAATTCATTAAGTTCTCATTTGAAATTAAAAGTTGTTGGCATAATGGTGAAAGGTATAACTATAAAGAGATATTTACTTGTCAGATTACAGACTGCTTGAGTATGGCTTATTTCTTATTTTCATATTTATCATAATGAAGACCCAATAATAAATTTAAATGTACTGGGTCTTCTAATTGTTGTGTTCAAACAGGGCTCTCGTTTGGCAAAATTTGGGGCAAAAAATTAGGCACTTTCACCCTTAAAAATAGAACATTTGTTTCCCCTATTAAAAAAATCCCCCCCTCGAATCCAAGTACATCAGTGCTAAGCACTTTGCAGTTGACTTGTTGGCCTTAAAATGTTACTGTTTCCGAAAATTCTGTGGCTCAGAGAAAAAAAAAACAAAGTGTGATGCCTAAATAAGGTTGTTTATAATGGACAGAATTTATATAGCAGGGTTTATAATCAACAAAATTCAGGTATGGGTCAGAAAAGTTGAAAGGAATGTTTATATTTATTTGCATTTTTTTTTCGTGTTTGAAATTCCCCATCAAAATATTATTTTTTTTGAAAAAACATGCGAAATTCCTCCCTCGCATGGACCCTGATCCCAGTCCCAAAAAGCAAACGAGAGCCCTGGTTCAAACATCTAGAAAGTTGATGGGACAAGAGCTGAGCTCTTCTAAAGAAAGACCCTATATCATGTAAATTATATACAATTTGTTAACTTAATACAGTGTTTTGTTGGGTCTTTTAATTACCGGGTCTACGCACAAGGTTGTTCATGTTGAAACATATCGTACGATTTATATATAATTGTTAATTTAAATAAAATATGTGAGGTCTTAAAATTACTAGGTCTATGCACTAGGTTTTCATGTCGAATTTATAACAACAAACAAGAGAGCCAAGATGGCCCTAGGTCGCTCGACTGTGTAACACACCATAACAGTGTAAACATGTTTTACCTAGTGATTACATGAAGACAAATTTTCTGACCAATTTTCAGCAAGATTGGACCGAAACATGTGGCCTCTCAAGTGTAAACAAGCATTTTCTTTTATTTCACCTAGTGACCTAGTTATTTTACTCCACATGACCCAGATATGAACTTGTCCAAGTCTTCATGATAACAAAAATTCTGACCAAAATTTATGAAGACAGAATCACAAATGTACCCTCTAAGGTGTGAAAAAGCTTATTCTTTGATTTGACCTGGTGACCTAGTTTCTGACCCCACATGACCCAGATAAAAATTCATACGATATTTCATGCAGACAAACATTCTGAAGTTTCATGCACATCAAATGAACAAGTCAGTGTTAGCACGAGTGTCCTTTGATTTGTCAGGGTGACGTAGTTTCTGACCCAATATGACCCAGTTTCAAACTTGTCCTAGGAACCATCATTGTTTATAATAAATGAATTTAAGTAAGTATACCCTAAATAAACATGGAGCTACATTTGAGTCACACATTACCGCTGTCTTCATTCTGAACATAAAAGAAATTTGACCAAGTGTAAGACATGCACATATACATTTTAAGCTTACCTGTCATTTAGTGAACAAGGTGAGCTTTTGTGATCACCCTTCGTCCGTTGTCCATCGTCTGTCCGTCCACAATTTCTTGTGAACACGATAGAGGCCACATTTTGCAATCAGTTTTAATCAAACCTGCACACAACTTGTATTGGCATGATATATCAGTTCTTTTCAAAAACTGGCCAGATCCCATCAGGGGTTCCAGAGGTATGGCCCCTTAAAAGGTCAAAATTGGCTCTTTTTTTTTGACTTGTGAACACAAGAGACCACATTTTGCAATCAATTTTAATCAGACTTGCACAAACTTGTATTCGCCAAAGCCCATTATGGGTTCCAGAGTTATGGCCCCTTAAAAGGCCAAAATTTGCTTTTGCAGCCATATAGAGACTTCATTTATGGTTTGATGTGACACAAACTTGCAAAATATCTTTAGCAACATTAGACCTTGGATTCCATGATGAATCCTTAAGATTCAGTGATAGGTTCCAGAGTTTCGGCTCCTGATTGACCACTGAAAGAGACAAAATCTGTTAATTTTTACCTTGTAAACACGATCGAAGTGACATTTTACATTTGATTTTAACCACACTTACACATAATATAAGTCACAATAATATCTTGGTTCCTTTCGAAAACTGGCTAGATTCCTTCATGGGTTCTAGAAATTTTCTATTTTGGACCTTTCAGCCATATTGAGGTTTAATTTATGCTTTGATTTGTTACAAACTTGAACAGAATGTTTATCTTCATGATCTCTAGGCCAAATTTGAAACTGGGTCATGTGGGGTCAAAAACTAGGTCACCAGGTAAAATCAAAGGAAAAGCTTGTTAACACTGTAGAGGCCACATGTATGACCCTATCTTCATGAAACTTGGTCAGAATGTTTATCTTGATGATTCCAAGGCCAGTTTAACTGGTTAGCGATACAGGGTCATCATGACCCTCTCGTTTCTTTTCTTGTTTACATCAGGTTGCTTTCTAAAGTTTACTTGAATTAACACAGTACGCACTGTTTACTCTAGTAAGAATATTTGTCATTATAATCTGATGTTACGACTTTCAGTTCAAAAACTTGAAAACTGAACAGGCAAGTCCAGATATTTGCATATTTTGCTTGATTTTGAAGAAAGCATGGAGAAAGTCACACACGAGACTTACATACTGGCTCCCTTTACACATAATTGAGTATTGTATAACTCATCATATCTGAAGTACTATCAGAATTGTTTAATTGTTTATTCTATTGCATTTGAATTTTTCTTACATTTCTAGTTTGCCAAAACCTGAAATTAGAGCATTCTGACAATGAGAGTTTTGTCGCAAAGATGGGAATTGGCCGCCTTTTTTACATACTATATGTCTACCACCTGTCAGACTTGACAGAAGTCAATTGATTGGTGTCCTGAAGAGGTAAATAATTACTATGAATATGTTTTAAATCAAAATTGTGTACTCTTCTTATGTAATATTGTGAAATTTAACAGATTTTGTTTAATTGCATCTAAAAGCAAAAAAAGCCAGAAAACGGAATTATAGCAGAATAACAATATTAGACCCCTACTGGTTGAAAACCACTTTCGGGGACTATAGGAATGCACTTTTCCGTCTATCATTCCATCCGTCCGTACGCAATTTCATGTCCGGTCTATTAACTCTTTCATCCATGAAGGAATTTTAATATCACTTGGCACAAATATTCCCCATGATGAGGCGACGTGACATGCATAATACCCGGACCCCTGGCTCAAAAGGTCAAGGTCATAATTTGAGGTCAAACGTCAACAGGGCTTTTTTCCTGTCCGGTCCATAACTCTGCCATCAATGAATGAATGTTATACAAATATACCTCATGATAAGACGATGTGTCAGTGACGAAGTGGGATTACATTTATAAATCATCAATTGGATTTTTATGCTCCCAGAAGGGCATATAGTTGACTTTTTGTCCGTCCGACACACTTTTGTCCGGAGTATAACTTGAAAAATGTTAATGGCATTTGATTGAAGCTTCACATAATCATAGAGGCCAATGAGACAAAGTGCAGTGTCAAAGAATCATAACTCTACCTTTCCTAGTTTTTTAATTATCTCCCATTATTATACAAAATAAGGCTTGTCCGGAGCATTACTTGAAAAGTATTAATAGCATTTGATTGGAGCTTCACAAAATAATGGAGGCCATTGACGGAAATGCAGTGTCAAAGATTCAAAACTCTATTTTACCTAGTTGTTTAATTATTTCCCTTTATTACACAAAATAAGGTTTGTCCAGAGAATTACTTGAAAAGTAGTGATGGCATTTGATTGAAGCTTCACAAAATGATAGAGGCGATTAACAGAAAGTACAGTGTCAAAAAACCATAACTCTACTTTACCTAGTTTTTTAATTATCTCCCTTTATTACACAAAATAAGGCTTGTCCTGAGCATTACTGGAAAAGTATTAATGGCATTTCATTGAAACTTCACTAAAAATACAGGCCATAGACGGGAAGTGCAGTGTCAAAGAACTATAACTCTACCTTAACTTATTTTTTAATTATCTCCCTTTCATTTTATTTTTCTTCTTTTTATTATCTCCATCTTGTGCTTTTTTTTTTTTTTTTTTTTTTTGAGATACGTTATTCCCCATATTGGGACAAGCACATGCGCTCGGGGGGGGGGGGGGGGGGGCATCATTTGGTTTTCACACCAATGATCTTTCTGTGATCCTCAACCAAGATTGTTCTAATTATTTTGATTCATGAAAAAAGGATGCCCCGTCAGGGTGCCGTCAATTTTCCTAATGCATGTGTGTGCAGAGGGTAGAAACTTTAAAAATCTTCTATCAAGTTTGTTTAATGAAAACTATTGCATGTCTTTAGCTTTAACTAGGTATTTTGTCATGTCCTCATTTGGAGATGTTCATAAATTTTGGGTCTTCAATAGCTTGTGTTTTATGAAAACTGTCCCTATTTGGCTGTTATAAAAAGTTGGTGGGAGGATAACATTTTGTGCAAGTATTTTTTGTATCAGAATATAAGGCACACTTAGAGGCCACATTTTCAACTTAATTATCATAAATATTTGTCAGAATATTTCTCTCTATAAAATCTAGGTCAAGTTTAAAACTTTCTTACCAAAAGTCTTGAAATAGGTCACTCGTTCAAATCATAGAAAAACATTGTTCACACACTAGCCGCCACATTTACTATTTGATCATCATAAAAATCTGGCAGAATGTTTGTCCTATTGGAATTTAATCTGCATTTGATACAGGATTATCTAGGTCAAGCATAGACATATTTTTTACTCAAAAGGCCACGTTTTCTACATGATCTTCATGAGACTGGACAGGAGTGGTTGCTTGTGTAAGATCTAATGATACACTTATAACTGGGTCAGTGGGGAAAAAACTAGGTCATTTGCTCAAATCATAGAATTTAAAGGCCACTTTTTCAATTTCATCATAAATCTTTGTCAGAAAATTTAACCACAGGTATGTCAAGTTTAACAGTTGTGTACCTGATGTTAAAAGGTATGGCTCTATGTCAGATCATTAAAAAAACTTTATGATCTACCTGATTTACATATAACATTGAGTCCTCTTGTTTATATTTTACATTTTCCTGGCAGTTAGAGTATTTTATCTGGCCTTTCAGTTCATTCTATGTATGTCTTATTTCCAGCAGACAAGGCGGCCAACAATATTATCATCATTTGACGCCTACATTATATTAATGTTTTACAAAAAGAACTAAATAGCACTAAAACTTATAAACTGAGTCCTTCTGTTGAAAATAATTTGGTCACTGATCACATCACTGAAGTTTCTAATTTAAAAGTTCGTATAGACGATCATCAAATTACACTACCAACCATGTACCTAAATTGCATAAACAACCATATAAAGCTCGCTTCATCGCTTAATCAAGCTCTTGTACCACTACAAATATTTCAAAACTATTACCATCATGTCTAACTGCTGTGAAAGCCCACGTGGAAAGATACTGCGATAAAGTATACGAAAACTCCGGTAAACACTTAGTTTGGTCGATTAAAAATTCTGGCGAAATCCTGGATAAGTTTAAAATTAATAATTACAAGGTATCTACAGTCAGTACATACGATTTTTCTACTTTGTGTACCACTTTACCACATAACTTAATAAATGACAAACTAACTGCCCTAATTCAAAAGACTTTTGCCAGAGAGAATGCTACATTTCTCGCTTGCAATTTTGACAAAGCTTTCTTTACTAGCAATATTATTAAAAATTATACAATGTGGACCTGTGACGAAGTTTGTAAAGCCCTTTCCTTTTTATTGAACAACATTTACATCAGGTTTGACAATGCAGTTTTTAGACAAGTAATTGGTATTCCCATGGGAACAAATTGCGCACCCCTTGCCGCAGATTTGGTTTTATATTGTTATGAAAGAGACTTTACGTTGAGCCTTTATCCAGATACGCAGGCAGATATTATAACTGCATTTAATAATACATCACGCTATCTGGATGATATTTTTAATATGGATAATCCGTTTTTTGGTCAATTGGTGGGTACTATTTATCCTAGGTAGATTCAGTTAATTAAAACTAACAATTCGGATACTGATGCTTCATTTTTAGATTTACATCTCTCTATTTATGACAATATTATACATATCAAAATTTATGACAAGTGGGATGATTTTAATTTTAATATTTTAAATTTTCCCCATATGGATGGGGATGTACCTCAAGCTACACCTTATGGGGTATATATTTCTCAATTAATTCGGTTTGCCAGAACGTGTAGTCATGTCAAGCATTTCAATGAACGTAATAAATGTATTACAAGTAAACTTCTTCAGCAAGGCTATCGTTATTACAAATTGCGTAAATATTTTGCTAAATTTTACTATCGCAATTCTGATTTAGTTTTAATAGTAATTTAAAGACACTTTTGCGAGAAGGTATTTCTAAACCCGTTTTTTATGGGGATGTGGTTTACAAACTTCGTAAGATCTTGGGCCATGGTAATTTTCCAAATGTATTTGGTAAAATTATAAAACGTTTTATTAAAAGAGGTTACGACCCTACTGTTTTGAGACATACCGCATGTTAAGTGTTCAACCCGTTTACAGTTGGACACTACGCTTCCCTCTTTAATTGTGTCTGACGGAAGAGGGGAAGGACTCTATGATAAGCAGTTTTTAAATCCTTCCAGGACTGAACTGTTTTGATATCTGTCTTCTGGCCTGTTTCGTCGGCCCTTAACGGTGTTTCCCTTGTTGCTCTGTCTTCTGAAAAGGCATTGAGTACATACGTTTTTGGTTCTTAAGGTTTGCTTTTTATATATTTATACACGAGCATTTTTGTGTTTTACATGTCATGCCTTTTTGTTTCCATTACGTGTGTTAGAGATTCACCTGGAGGGGATTACTTTTATTTACACTGTCCTGTGTCATGGTAGGGGTAACAGTGAGGTTGGGTGCGCAACATAAACCGGTTTAAGCACCTCAGTGGTGTTTTTGCCACTGACCGTTCCAAGGCGGTGCCCCACTGTGTTCCTTTGTTCGTTTTGTCCTGGTGTGTTGGCTCTGTGTGTGTGTGCGTGTGTGTTTGTGGTGTGCACGTCTGCGTGCTGTGGGTTTTGTTTTGGGGAGGCTGCGTTTTTGGTGCGTGGAATTCCCTGTTTGATATTTGTCTTTGTTTTTTTTTTTGCTGGATCAGTCACACAAATGGCATCTGGAAAAAAGTGTAAGAACCAGTTGCAGTTTCTCAGGTTGATATTCTTAATGTTTCTGTAGAAAATTAATCATTTAAAATCATTCCTTGTGTAGAGAGGATGCAAATCTTATTTAATTACTTATCATTAGGATTAAGCATATCAACAGATGAATGTTTATTTGAACAGGATCATACTGGTCATTTATAAAAATGGGAAAGAATTGCAGTAAATCAAAGCAATCAGACACTAAATCAGTAACATTTTAGCGCACAACTGTTGTCATCACCCTTTGTCCATGGCTCCTGCTTCTTGTGGCATCCTGTGACGTCAACAGTTTTGGTGTAAACACACTAGAGGTCACAACTCTAGCCAAAACGTGATGAAACTTGGTCAGAATATTATCCTCAATAAAATCTCAGACAAGTTCTTTACTGGGTTATCTGGGATCAAAACCTAGGTAAATTTATAAAGGAAAACCTTGTTAAGGCTATATACGCTATGACTTTAGTCCCCTACAAGTGGAACACAGGAGGGGACTATAGGAATGCCCGCAATCTGTCATTATGTCCGTCTGTCCGTCCGCAAGTCTGGAACTGCAATTACATTTTTTTTTTTGATTTAACGCCATTTTTTAACAGTATTTCAGTCATGTAACGTTGGGGGACTTATGTATATTGCAACAGCAATATTCGGTCACTTGTTCTTACCTCATCTTAATGAGACTTTGTCAGAATGTTTGTGTTTATAAAACCAAGGACCACTTTAAAACTGGGTTACCTGAGGTCAGAAACTAGGTCACTAGGTAAAATCATAGAAAAACCTTGTTCTCGCTCTAGAGGCCACATTATCTGTTTAATCTCCTTAATACTTTGTATTTTTTTTATTTTCATAAACTGTGTCAAGTTCAAAATTGAATTACGTCAAAAACTAGGCCATAGGTCAACTTGGTTACTCAGGATCTTAAACTAGGCCACTACGTCAAATAATAGAAGACATTATTAACACTCAAAAGGTCACATTTTCTACCTGAATTATAGTCCTGTTTGAAGTTTTCAAGGACAAATTTGTATCTGGGTCACATTGGAAAATTTAGGTCATAAGGTCAAATTAAAGAAATTAAAGAAAAACTTTGTTTACACAGTATAGGCCACGTATTTACCTTGATCGTCATAAATCTTTTTCAGAATGTTTGTATGTATAAAATATTAAGTTCAAAAGTTGGGTACCTAAGGTTAAGTGAGCGATACAGATCTTTCAGGGCCCTCTTGTATTTCTAGGTACAATTTAGTTTATTTATATTTACACACAATATTCCTTTAGGCTGACTATCATATTGCATTTTCTTTTCCTCTAGGTTTAAATACGAGAGAGAGTCCCAATGGGGGACATAAAAAATGTGCTGCATCCTTCCGCCTTTCCATCCTTCAGTCCGTTTATCTGTCTGTCTGTCTGTCACACTTTGTGTCCGGTCCATAACTTTGCAATCCATGACAGGAATTTAATATAATTTAGCATAAATTTCCCCATGTTAAAACGATGTGTCATGCTCATGACTCAGGCCCCTAGCTCCAAGGTCAAGGTTATACTTAGAGGTCAAATGTTAACAGGGTCTGTTTCGTTTTGAACCATCACTCAGGCATTCCTCAAGGGAATTTGAAATTCCTTGGCACAAATGTTCCCAAAAGTGAGTCAACATGTCATGCGCAAGACACAGGTCTCTAGCTCCAAGTTCAAGGTCACACTTGGAGGTCAAATTAAAACAGAGTCTGTTACTGGTCTATTCCATAAATCTGCAATTCATAAAGGGAATATAAAATAACATGGCACAAATGTTCCCCATAATGAAACAATATGTCATGTGCTGGACCCAGACCCCTAGCACCAAGGTCAGCGTCTAACATTGATGTATCAGACTTTTGAGCATCAGTCTCATGTCCATTCCATAACTCTACCATTCATCTAGGCATTTCAAATTGCCTCGCACAAATGTTTCCAATGGTAAATGCATATTCAAGTAACTTGAGGCAAATAGTCACCAAAACAAAATGATTTGTTGCATGTTAGACTCTGACCCCTACCTTTTAGAGATAAAACATTTTGGTATTTTTTGTCTTGTCTGTGATTTATTATTGCAAAGATGTATATTTAATTAACTTAGCATATTTATTCACCATAACAAGACAATGATTCATGTGCAAAGGTCAAGGTCACAGGCAGCTGAGTTAAGATATTTTTTGTTGGTACATGAAACAACTTCCATTTTATATGATAAAACACAATAATTGGTTTTCCAACTAATTTAAGGCTAACGTTTTGTTTAAAGTAAGATGATGGGTATTTACAGCAGTAAAAATAGTTTAGCAATTGTAGACTTGCAGAATGCAAACCCAGTCACAAGTTATCACTTATTAATATATATAGGCAAAGAAGTATCAATACATTTTAAACAAACGATCTTATAGAAAGTTTTTTTCACGGCACAATTTTTTTATCCATCTGCTGTTTGTTTCATATACAGGTAACGGCCGACCAATATTTTTTAGGTGTCTCCTTAGGCAAATACTCCAGATACCACATGTGTCTTAGTCTACTCAGCTGAAAATGGATGCAGGTCATGAAAAAATATATTTTTCCTTCTGTCTCTGTCTCTCTCTCTCTCTATCTGTGGATAAATTACATAAGTTGACTTTTTGCAGTTGGTCTAAAACGAATTAGTATAAACTGTATACCAGATTATACCGGACCTCTGAGTTTACAGGAATGATATTGTCTCGATTACTTGTGTCCTCTCAGACACCTCCGTTGCAGGTCAATATGATATTTACAGTTGTAAGGATCCCTTTAATAAAACAGAAAACAAACACCTGTAACAAACCCTAAATTAGGTCATTTATTTTTTGTAGCATGCCTTTGGATTATTACTTTATGCATCATAATATGTTAACATGAAACTATGAAAAAACATTTTAACTCTAATAGGCATGGAGGGCCAACAAAACAGTTGATGAAGAACATCGTGAAGCTGAGAAGACAGATCTGCTGTCGAAACTTCTCTTCAAAAAACATTACAAAAACAAACTTTGAATGTGGTACTCCTATAAAGAAACAAAATTAATGTTTAAATGGACTTTCACGGACCATGGTCAAGAAATATGTTAGAATAAGACTAGCAGCACTGCATCTCCAGCCAAGAAGCAAAAGTGTTTTTGTAATAGAGACAAAATTAGAATAGCAGAGATAATATAAGAAATGAATAAGTATTGTTACATTTGCAGTGGAAATATAACAAAATTAATGAAATATGTATGTTCGCATGTCATCAGGTTGGTAATAATTTTGAAATGATAAAAGTGCACTTAATATTGTGACATTAATTATACCCTACTTGTTCCGGGATATACAGAGTCAACAGTTTAAAACAATAGTCATCAAACTAATACAGTGAATGCAGAATTATAAAGCAGACATTTACATACAATTATGAAGAAGTCAAATCAGTCTGAAATCTGGTATTTGTCCAAAAGAGTTTATTGCAATATAATTTTATACGGGTTTAAAATTAGAAATACTACTTGTCACAAGCATGATATTGTTAACTCACCAGAGCACAAAGTGCTCAGGATGAGCTATTGTGATCGCTCACCGTCCGGCGTCCGTCTGCACTTTCATTTAAACAGCATCTCCTCTGAAACCATTTGGTGGAAAGTGATGAAACTTGGCCTGAATGTTCTTTGGGTAGTCCTCTTCAAGAGATGTTCAAAGACTTGACTTCCAAACAGAACTCTAGGGTAACGAAAAGAAAATACTTGAAAAGTGTTCATGTCCAAAGCCACAAGGCGCAGAGCCTCGATATTTGGCATTTGACATCATCGTATGGTCCTCTGTGAAGTTTATACAAATTATGCACCTGGGGTGAAAAGAAGCCCCGTCCAGAGGATTTCAAGTTTTACATAGAATTATACAGGAAAAAAAATTAAAATTTTCTTGTCTGAAACGAAAGACGTAGGCCTTTGATATATGGTATGTAGCATTGCCTTGTGGTCATATACCAAGACTGTTCAAATTAATACCATGGGGTGAAAAGAGGCCCCGCCCTGGGGGTCCCAAGATTTACATAGACTTATTAGCTCACATGAGCACAAAGTGTTCGGGTAAGCTATCGTGATCGCTCACCGTCCGGCGTCCGTTGTCTGTCCACACTTTCCTTTAAACAACATCACCTAAACCACAAGGCCAATTTTGATGAAACTTCACAGATATGTTTCTTGGTAAGACCCCTTTCAAAGTCGTTCAAAAAATTGAATTCCACACAAAACTCTGGTCGCCATATCATCCGAAAGGAAAAAAATAAAAGAATCTTCTTGTCCAAAACCGCAATGGTTAGAGCCTTGATATTTGACATGTAACATCATCTAATAGTCCTCTATAAAGATTGTTCAAATTAAGCCCATGGAAAGAGTCCCCGCCCCAGGGGTCCCAAGTTTTACATAAACTTATATAGGAAAAAACTTTAAAAATATTGTTGTCTGAAACCACAAGACCTAGGCCTTTGATATTTTGTATGTAGCATTGTCTTGTGGTCTTCTACCACAATTATTACCATGGGGTGAGAAGAGGCCCTGTCCTGGGGGTTCCGAAATGCACATGCCCCTTGAGTGAAAAGAGGCCCTACCCTGGGGTCGCAAGTTTAACATTTTTTACTACATAGACATATATAGGAAAAAACTTTAAAAATCTTTTTGTCTGAATGTTCTGAATTCTGACATTCTGAAAGATATTTGGTATGTAGCATTGCCTAGTGGTTCTTTTGTTTGTTTTGGGTTTAACGCCGTTTTTCAACAGTATTTCGGTCATGTAACGGCGAGGCCTAGTGGTTCTCTAATAAGATTGTTCAAATGATGCTCCTGGGGTGAAAAGAGGCCCTGCCGTAGGGGTTAATTGTATATCAGTACTGTCACAAACTGACATACGGGCCTCAACGTATCTGTAGTTTAAATGCAGGTATTGCATCATCTTTTTATACATTTTTGAGTTATTGAGATCAATGTCAGATTTTACGCATAAAACACCTCTCATGTTTTTCTGTATTTTATAACTTAAATTTTCATGTAAATTTCATTAAATTCGGTTCAGTAATAAAGAAGTTGATATTTTCTAAACTTCAGTAATTTGGGTTTTTATCCCCCAAACCACTATAACGGGCCTTAAATTGTCCATTTTTCCTTCCCGCCGCTAGGTCCGAGCTCACGGCTATGTTGTGGTTCCCGTGAAAATCCAATATTTGGTGGGATATAACCTTACAAATTGACCGGACTAGATATCTTGTGCACACGCCATTACAGTCTTGACGACATTATGTCACTCTTCTATTCCTTGTAGAAATCAAATTTTTGCTCGATCGAACTTCTTCCTCAAGACGACGTTTTCCCTGGTGATGTCACGACCCGGAATTCCTATACCCGTGGTTTGCTTTACTTTACTCGCCTGGATGTGAATTCCCAGCGCAGAGATTTTTCGTCCCATGGTTGTACCTTAACCGCCAAGCCGCTGACTTTTGTAGTCGACTGAGACACCTCAAGGATACAAGCACTGGACATGGGAAGCCAGAATGGAGTCAACGTCTTTGCAATTTAGTGGGACATTATCTTACCAATGTTTAGTGCTACTTTAAGTTTTAAGTAAAATTGAAACAGTTGTTAAATCCTTACGAAGACAATCAACTGGAATTCTAAGAACTAAACATCTTTTAGAAATCAGATACTGAGCTCAGTTTATCATTTTTTTTTTCAGTTTTTTTATTCCTTTCTTCTACTTAGTGTTTTTTTTTTTCATTCATTGTGAATATTATTTTTTTTTTGGTAAATAAACTTGTAAATATTGTAATGAGTGTTAAGTTGTTCCTGTAGTTTCTGTCCCCGGTTCGACCATCCTGTCACAGTTGCATAGGAAAAAATCTTAAAAAAATATTTGATCATATTTCCTAGACTGTTTAATTATAATTACCTGATGATCCCAAGTAATTAAGGGTCACTTGACTGTCACCTTGACCAACTGACCTACTTTCTTGTTTTTTTTAAGTTGCAGCCTTGAAAATTGGATGACATATACAGTTTTGCACACCCATCTTTAAAATAACACGGACTTTCAGTGACCATGAGTGTGACCTACTGACCTACTTCCTTAATATTTTAACATCAGTTTGACATTTGAAACAGGAGCAAACCTTTTGGAGTTTCGAAAGCATTCCCAATTGTAGGAAAAAATGATCCGGACTTGCAGATCTTCGATGGCAAGGCTATTCGTATTTCATTTTATAAATGTTCTTATTAATTTTGAACCGATTGTGTTTTTCCTTTTTTTACAAATGATTTGAGCAAATAAAAACATTTATAGGTCATTGGGTACTGTTTGACTCTATACATGTAATCATCTACTAATAGAAAATATTTTCCACTAAAATGTCTCCAAATCGTTGTCAATATATCCTTTGCGCACCTGGCCAATCTTTACGGCGATTACCTGTAGCGTATTGAAACGGGTTAAAATTTCGTTGCCTCAGAAACGGGCCAATCTTTACAGTGATTGCCTGTTACGTTATGAGACGGGTGCCTTTTTGGAGGTTTTAAAACCGGACGGTGGATTTGACGTATTTTGAAATAAAAATACGTTTAACAACGTTAAAATGAACTCGAATATGTTTTTCTCGGTTGTAGCTGTTTTTTCAGCTCAAGAGCAGATTTTCATTATAATGTCTTCATTTACCGTATAAAAACGTATAAAATAACCAACTATACGTTCATCAACGATACAGTGCCCTTTCGGGTAAGAACCAAATATACGTTCTTCAACGATAATTGCAAAAACTGTTAACATAGAACCTACTTATATACGCTACAGGCAATCCATGTATTATTTATTATAATTAAATAGTATAAATATAGTTGGCAGTATTATAAAACATGTATGTGAACATCCTATATTTACGTTCAAACAAACATTGTCATTTCTGCTGTGTATTAGCAACAATTTGAACGCAGAGAGACGTAATAAATACGGTTGTGTACGTTACCGGATGAAGAGTCCTAACTTTTGTCAACATGCCCACAACGTTCAAATACGTATTTTAAAAGAATCAATAATGATCGATATTACCAATAAGATCGATTTTATTAATCACTTTTATTATTTTATCGAGATAACCCATATATTGTCTCCAAATCTACATAAGTCTTATGCGTGTCTTGTTAGGCTTTATTATACGTGATTTGAATTAAAATATGTCAGGGTTTTCCCAAGAATGCTTAAATTATGCAAATTTGACAGTTTATTTATTTATATCGATAAAAATAGGTATTTTGAATAAAGACATTCCTAACAAAATTTATTTATCATGAATTTAACAGGTAAAATATTAAAATAGTGAAAGAAAATTTTAAGTTCGCTTTTCAGAAGCGTAAGTAATAAACGTTTCAATTTCAGGAATTAAAAATAAAAAATAAATGTTTCAGGGTTCCTACGTTAAAATGGGGTCAGGTTTTGAGGATAGAACAATTTACCCCGTCTAAAAGGGTAATAGGCATTCACTTTAAAGATTGGCCCGTTTTTAAGGACTCAACAATTTTACCCATTTCACTACGTTACCGTTGCGCAAAGGATATGTAGTCTCAGACTTTTGTTCTGATTTAAGGTGGTCACTGATTATCCACTATATATATACTGGGTAAAAAAAGTTCTGCACACACGGATGTTTTGGGTTACTATATTTTTATTATATGACACACAACAAACATGAATGTACCAGATTAAACTTTAATCAAATCTTAATACAAAACAGAAAACGAAAATAAAATCCAAGTATCCGTTCTTGAGTAATTCATAAAAGAAATCCCCAAGGGTCCTCTGTCAAAAATGGTTAAATCACTGTTTCACTACCAAACAATAAAAAAATGCGTATATCCTCCACGCTGAAAGTGACACTCTGCTTGATGCCGCTGATTAAGACGAACAACAGTACTCCAGTGAATTGCAAATATCGCTGCAACATCCTGGGATCGCATACCAGCTTGTAAATATCCCAGGGCACGAGCCCGGTCTTCATCAGTTAGTTGTCTTAACGGACGCCTTGGCAGTACATTAGCCATTACTGTGACAGTGGCCAAACTTTGAATATGGATTGCAAGTTTATTTTCTTTTACACAATTTATTTTACAAACAAAGTAATTGAGTAATTAAGTTACTAGGTGTTTGATTGATCAAAAATAGAATAAATTACCCATATTCAGGACTTTGTCTGTGTTTTTGGTCAGTGTGTGAGGAAAGAATGCAAGCAAGACTATTCTGAGCACTTTTCTAATTTACTGCTAATTTTGCTTGAAGGCTTACCCCCAGTGCATATAAACTGTTATAACTTGATCATTTATGTATCGATTTTCATTCTGTTTCGACCAGTGTCCTTGTAACAGATATCTGTTGACTATGGTAAATCCATGTAATTTTTTAATTTGCGCTATAATGAAGAAAACATCCAGCTGTGCAGGACTTTTTTTTAACGAGTATATATCTATATGCTAAATGTCGGTCAAACCAGTTTGGATAAGAAAAAAACAAGCTTTGCCTTTGGTTTAAAGTAACATAGAGGATATTTGTTTGTTTGCAGTGAGATATCGAAATATATCATCACCGATAAGGGAGACAATTGAATATTTTCACGAAGGCGGAGCCTGAGTGAAAATATCAGAATTGTCTCCCTTATCGGTGATGATATATTTCGATATCTCACTGCAAACAAACAAATTTTCTTTTTATTTTATGCTAGTTTGTGAAGATCAACGAATTTTCTGTTTATTACGTGCATAAATGTTCATATAAATCCAATATTTCATGACGAAATTCGGATTTATTTAAGCTACCGTGTTACATATGATACATCCGCTAAATTACCATGGAAACTTATGCACATTAATATCGAATATTGGTGATTAGGTTCATTAAATCAACACGACGCCATTTTGTTTTTAAAAACAAAAACTGCATTAAATATATTGTGTAAAAATACACAGTCCGGCTAACAGAGACATTGACAAATGCCGGTAGTTAAGTAGAAGCATATTTAAAACTTTTCGGGTCAAACCGTCAGTTCGTTGAATAACCGGAAGCTTGCTTTGTTTACCAAAACACACGCTGAAGGTCAGATTAAAAAAACAACACGAAAAATCTAAACAACTGTGGAATATGCGTAAGTCCTTGGTAAATCAAGCTGCAGAATTAAATATCATCATGGATTCAATAGAAATAGCTAGGAAATATTGATCTAGGAGCTGCATAGCATAACAAAATGCATGGAAGTTGGAACACAACTGGCTGGGCTTGGAGTGGGAAAGTAAATGCTGGCATATTACGTAAGGTTGAGTTGATGTCTTGTGATAATTAACTAAGACAACAACCAACTAAATGTGCTGTCGCCAGTAAAATCTACCACACAATAGTGAACCAATGGAAAAAGTAGAGGAAACACACATATATCTGTAGCTACATGAAATTATGACAAGGCCTAGCAACCAAGCTGACAAAGGTAACATTATTTCTTTTGCAAATTTAATTATATAGCTAGCCTGTTCTATATAGGATTGTCTAGCAGTTCATGACTCGTGTATGGCTTGAGTATTAGTATAATCCAGTAATTTTAAAGGCAGCAAAGGGAGGTAATTAAAGAATATATAATTCAAGGGAGATAATTTATCTTGAAAAAAAAAGAAGTTCGGCACTGTGAGTGATATCGATTTATATCTCACTGCTATTTTACAGTATTTCACCAATAAGCAAAAAATAAAATATTGTATTATCCCCCGACGAGCCGGAGGGATATAGTTGGGGCGTTGTCCGTCCGTCCAACCTTCCGTCCGTCCGGAGCCATATTTAGGAAGTGGTTGGGTTTTTTTTAAAATAAAACTTCATTTACATATTCACCGCTATGAGGTTATGCGGCCCGTCAATTTTCAGTCAGATTGCCTAGGTAACAACAGAGTTATGGCCCTTAGAAATTTCTAGTGTTAACTAAAAAGGGTATTATAAATATGGCAATTTCTGCTTCATAACTTGTGATATATTTGACCTAGAACTATGAAACTTAAATCGGATTTAGATCACCATAAAGTGATTGTGCAAACACAATTTCGTTTAGATTTCTTTAGTAACTTCAGAGTTATCGCCCTTTAATTGTTTAAAAATCCATATATATGTACATAACAAACTTACCATTTGGTAGAATTTCATTAAACTTCTTTCATTCTTTTTCATCAACATATATTATAAACATGTGAAGTTGTGTACCCACACCTGATAATCCCCTTGCCTTGGTCAACTTCCCCCCCCCCCCCCCCCACTCCCCCCATTAAAAAAAATAACAAAAATGATCTTTTTTTCAAACCTTCTATGAATGTTTATCAACATGCAAAGTTTTACCATTCCCCAACCTTGCTCTTCCACCAAGTCATGCCCACCACCCCGATCATGCATCCCCCCCACCTCCCAACATGTTTTTTTTTCATTTTTAACTTTCCATCAATATTTATAATCGATATTTTTTTCCATTCCTTTTTTTTGAAAGAATGTTCAAACCATCAACATATAAAGTTGAAACCACACCAACCACGCCGCCAGCCAAGTTCAAGATATCTTACTTGATTGTGCTCTCTTAATGACATCTGTTCTTTTATGTACAAATGTACATGTTAAACAGCATAACTAGGTGCTAAACTACTCGAAGACAATATTTCGTTCTAGTTACACTTCAAGGTCACATTTCAAATAACTCTATTTAATTCTAAAAGGTAAGCTTACTACAGTAAACATATTCCATTCAAAATAATTTCATTAGTCAGGATCAACTAAACATACATTTATTATGTACACTTAAATCATTCAATTTCTGCTAAACTGATTTTGACTAATGAAATTATTTGCTTCTTAGTAACATTCTTAACTTTTTGCCGTACACATGTTTTGCCATTCCTCACCACAAACCCTTTCAGCGGGGGTTACATGTACCAATTTATTGAATTTGCTTGTTTCTTCATGTTTCAAAATCATAAATCAAAGTTAAAGAGCCGTGGCTGTATTTTCTACCACTTGGCAGATCTTAAAGTTGTTATCCGTTTAGGTATAGACTTAATTGTACCTGATCGAAATGACAGTTTATTCCAAAAGCTGTGTGTTATCAAAGTCATCCGTGTGCAGAGGACTTTGCTCATTGATTGCGCAAAAGCGTTATAATTTTGTATTGAGTTGTTTAACGCTATTGAGACAATGCGAAGGCCATCATCCTATTTTGGTGTTGTTGTTGTTTTTTTCTTTTCTAGACTGAAGGTCCCATAACTGTTATTATGTTATAAAATATTTTTTTCGCATAAGCGAAGCGAATTAGAAAATAAAGCACTATTGTATGGGTCATCATATCACAAAATGCCCCTGTCTATGCACATTCGTCGCCAAGTCGTTTTTTGCACATATTAGATATAGCATTGTCATTACAAATATGCTCAAATACTGCTAAAATTTATAATTTAGCAGGTTTTGTTATGAGTTTTTGTTCATGCTGTTAGATTCGATCGTTTAAAAAGGCGATAAATGAATGCCTAATTCTGTGCCGTGTGACACACCATACATAATGCTTACCGCCGCACGTATGTCAATACATGTATTTGGAAAATACAATACACGATATTTTAATATAGCTTAATTAAAGTTGTAGCCGTTATAAACTATCGAGGGACATGCATTACATTTTTACACATATGTATGCTGCGTCAAAATTGAATTTAAAGACAATATTATGACATTTTTCACAGGCTGCTATGAAACAAACTATTGTTAATGTATATCTGTACACAGTGTTACTTGATAGAGATCCTTGTTCGGACATCATCGCCAAAACCCCTAGCTGCGCATATAGTCAGCATGTTCCGACAAGATGATTTTTCAGTAGTAATTAGTAATGACTCTTCGATATACATAGTGTTTCTTTTCAGAACTTAATCCTTAACATCCTACCGGATTTTGATGAAACTTTCCAGCAGCGATTGGTATCAAGCCTTAGCTGTGCATACACTCGGCACGCTCCGGACCCTCAGTGAAGTGACATTGACCTGATGGATATGTACAAAAAATCACGAAAAAACAACAAATTTTGGTCTGTTTTTTTCTTTCTTTGTTTAAGTCCAATGCTCCAGACATATTATTATATTTACAAGATCGAGTAGATATATGTCGTAGCTACAAAATAAGTCTATAACCAGGTGTTTCTATGACATGAAATGGGGTAAAGGGGAATAAAAAATGGATGTCCGATAAAGGAAAAATTCGACCTACTTTGATGGACCAGTATTTCATCTGATGAGAAGACAAACAGCCCCCTTTACACAAAAATTATACCTTACATAGTACCTACATATCATATCTACATTTTAGGTAGGTTATAGATGAAAAGATAACAACTAGAGGTCACACGAGATGAAATATGGAGGTCAAGTATAGCTAAAACAATGAAACATTTGTATTTAGACATAATTTTACAGGTTTTCACTGTGGTTCGAGCATCTGTACCATCACATATACCCTTATTACACATGGTCAAACTGCTACGGGTCATAGCTACTATTTAAAATCATATTCGGGTATATTGGGTACCACCTGAGGTCAGGACAGGTAAAATATATGGAAAGTTGCAGTCAAAACAGTATTATTTTGATCAATTTTGGACGGTTTTCGACCCGATTGGATTCCCTGTGACCCGGCATATACCACTATGTTACATAATAAGATTGGTATAGGTCTTGACTGTCGGATGAGACCAAGTTTGTGTATCTGACATACCCATAAGGGTCATGCCAGGTCATATAAGTTAGGAAATACGTCAATTTTGACCATGTATGAAAGACTATAGACCTGTTCGAACCCCTATGACCATAATATGTCACACATGGTCGTGTAGGTATAGGTCCTGGCTAAGAATTGAGAGCCTGTTCGGGTACCTAAGATGGCCCAATGGGTCAGGGCAGGTCGTACAAGGCCACCGGATGGTGTTCGAACTTAGAAAAAAATAACTATTTTGACTATGGCTGAGAGGTGTTCGATAAAGTTTGAGCCTCTGTGACCAAAATAAATACCCGTATCATACATGGTCGTGTAGGTATGGGTCCTGTCTATCAAATGAGACCATGTTCAAGCGATAGGGGTCGTGGCGGGACGTATAAGGACACCATTTGGTCTTCTAAGTTCCTATTTTGACCGTATCTAAGAGGTTTTCGACCGGACTCGAGCCCCTATGCCAAAGAAATATACCTATATAATACATGTACATGTTTTGGTAGCGACATGGTCATGGAATGGAACGTATTTTGGTAGTTTTTTCTACATCAGGGGGTGTCCTCATTTTTACATTACGCACAAAAGAGAGAGATAAAAGAAGGGAATGTCTCCTATAATAGAAGGTGGGGGAGTGGGTTCGGGATTCCCCTCCCGAAATATAGTTTTCGTATAAAAACAACCAAAATGTAGATTCCTGAGCGTTTGAAAGGGGCCTCAAACGACGCTTCCTATGCAATAACATTGGATTGTTTTGTTGTTTTAATGTGCTAGTGTTGTCGGAGGGATAGGCCACCGAGATTTTTAAAGCACGAACATGTTGAATTCCAAAACGAAGTATAAATGTGGGGATGGCATGTGGGTCCTCCACCTAGATATCTTTTAAAACATCCGTTATATATATAAATGGTGACTTACTGTGCGTGTTTAGGAGTCTTACATAAATATTTCTGGCAAAAAGATTTTTTCTCTTTAAAGGTGCCAAATAAAGACAAATAATAAAACATCAATCATGGAAAAACCTACACATTTTGAAATATACTACTAAACAATACAATATTCCCTTGAAGTCAAAACATGTGCGGACAAACGAATGATTTTTTTTTTTTTGTATTTTCTTACACTGACATGGGTGATCATTTTGTCCTACTTTCGTGTTTATCACTTTTCCGTAATCGGTCGGAAATTCTTCGGGATCACACGATTTTACAATTAATTCAAACGAATATCTGTTTAAAGACCAGCCTAGACCTAGTGACCTACATTTTTCGCCCACAAAAACTTCATGAAAATCATTCTTATAATACAGGTAATATACAGCTATACTACAAGTTTTCAGGTGGACAATTTAGGCCCTTCCTGAATAAATGTGTTTTTGCAGCTTTATCTGCAAACTTATTCAGTCAATTTCTTTTCAGCATAGTTTTAAGAATATAGATGAATAACTGTCTTAAACTGTAGGAACAAAATGTGATTAAAATTTAACTTAATGCACTGATTTATGTACATATTACTACATTAATTCAATAAAATGTTAAGACATTAAACACATTGTCTTGGCCTAATATATGTCACTGTCAGTTTGAAATTAATTCTTGCATATCCGGTATTTTTCATGCAAATCATGTATAATTACCATCATAGAAATACAAAAGAATACAGTTATTTTGTGGTGCCTCTTTAAAGATGCGCCTCAAAATAACTATTCTTTAGTATGTCCATGATGGTAATTATACATGTTTTGCATGAAAAATATGAGATATACAAAATTTCAGTTTCAAATTGACAGTGACATATATTAGGCCAAGACAATGTGTTAATGTCTAAAATTGTATTGAATTAGCATAGCAATATGTACATAAATCAGTGTATTTAGGTAAATTTCAATCATATTTTGTTTCTACAATGTAATATAGTTATTCATCTATATTCTTAAAACTCTGCTGAATGGAAATTGACTGAATAAGTTTGCAGATGAAGTTGTGAAAAAAACATTTATTCGGGAAGGGCCTAAATTGTCCACCTGAAATCTTGTAGTATACCTGTATATTACCTGTATTATAAGAATGATTTTCATGAAGTTGTTGTGAGTTACAAAAATGTTGAATTCCCTATGCTATGTTTGTAAACATTACGTTATCGTTGGGGCATATAATATATTTTGCATCTATTTATAAATAATAGCCTCGTTTCGGAGCATTCTTCCGAAAAAATCCGAAAATGCGCGAAAGGTTCGTATGCAGTCGGAAATCATACTTTCGGTTTGAAACATGTAAAAGGTTTTTGTTAATTTGTTGGTTATTCTTGAACATATTCACGACTATTTGGTCAGATCCGATGCAGTGTGTTATATTTTGAGTAAATATGAAGTCTAAGTTAGAAACTCTGGTTTTCATATAATACTGGTGTTAGTAGTGGAAATTTAAAGGTAAGAGGTTTCCAGAGTCCACCACAGATATCTTTGAAACACAACGTAAAAGAATGGTAAAATGTGGGCGTGGGCTTACTCAAATAATTTTCCAAAAATAAAATTTTATGTCGTTAGATTTAGATATTTATTTTGGTGTATACATGCGAGTGGTATTTTCCGGTCCTCCCCGAACAACACATGGAATGGTGGGTTCTGTGTGTTTAGATGGGTAAGAAATGGTCCTGCTTGACAGAATCTAGGGCCGTTATATATCATGGTCAAAAGGTCAAGGTCGGATGAGCGACTAATTTCTATCATGACTCTCTTTGAAATAATATTGTCCATTCGTCACATAATACATCTTTTTGTAAATCTGAGATTATTATTAATACCGTTTTGCGTTGGATGTGTACATATCCAACGCATTTTGGTACCACAGTTTTGTAATCTACCAAATTGCGTTGAGTGTATAATGCATTTTTGTAGTGACTACCAAAACACGGCCGAATTTTGGTAGTGACTACCAAAATGCGTTGCTACCATTCTGAGGTTGGGCAGGTCATATACGGCTACTAGGTAGGGTTCAAAACGATTTTTTTCACAATGTCTGGAAGGTTTTCGACCCAGTTGGATCCCTTAAGACAAAACCTTGTACCAGTTTTAAATATGTTCGACTGCGTTTGGGTCCTGGCTACAAATTTTCAAGTACCTGGGTTGGCCATGGGTGTCAGCGGAGGTAATACATGGAGGCACTGTGTTGAAATTTAATGTGAATTCTGAATGATATTGACTCTATGTAAGATTTTGACCCTTGTTCGAGTCTCTATATCCCGGAAACCTACCCTTACCATACATGGATATGATGGTAGATGTCTTAGCTGTAGATTTAGACTAACTATACGTCTATTTGACACCCTAGGAGCTCAGGACAAGTCTCAGAATGTGACCAAACTTGTTGTATGCAGTAGGGTTCTGGCCAAGACTATGCTGGCCCGACCTGGGGAGCCGTGAGAATTGTTCGAATGGTGTCACTGGACTCATTGAAGATAGTACTTAACGTGACCCGCTACTTTCCTCACGAATTTCGGCACCCCGTTCAAATGGTGCATTTTTAAATAAAATATCTTATTTAGTATCGACGTCGAAGCGCCCCTAGCGACAACAAGAGATTTGCGCCATTTTTAGCGTTAAACGCTCATGATTTTGACAACTTTTATCTGATTTTGCCGGTAAAACGTTCATTTTATTCTACAGACATTCAATTTTATCATTGTATCTATTTTTCAATAAACGTTTACAAATTAATGATTATTCGGTGCAAACGACCGCAAAGCCTATTTTGACGTCGGAACATTTTGCCTCGTCCGTCAGATGGAATAGCAACAAAGCAAGTTTTTACACGGTGAATTCTTTCCGTAATTCCACATTTTGTGCAACATTCATAAACGAAATGATAAACGTAAAAAATTGGGGGTCAGTTCATAAGATTTTTCGCTATTACGTTTCCCAACAAAAATTACCGTCGTGATTTTACTACGATTTAACGTCACAACTGACAGATGAGTCTAAGTTACGTACTTTATGTTTAGTCGTTTATAAATATCCCTTTAATATAAATGTAAACAAGTAGCTTTAGTTAAACGAAAATAATACTAACTAACTAAATGTATTTTATTACAATTTCTTTTCACATAGATTGATACTCCTAGTGTCTGTCTTGAACCTCTTCAAAATACTTAACAACATATTTTGCTGTTTTCTCGTGCAGGATATTTGTATTTTTTTGTTATTGCTTGTAGATTCATACCATTTGGCGGATAGATGTAAGGATCAAAAGTCTTCCCTTGTCTGGAATCCATAGCAGCTATGTGAATCATATGTGCATCGACTCCTGGAAACAATACTGTGAATTTAAATTTTATCTAATTTTTCTAAAATTGTTCACACATAAAAAAATAGCTATTTAGTTCTTGACTACGAATTAATTTTTAGAGAAAATATAATGACCTATACCGAACGTATAGTCGTCATTTTAAATAAATATGAAGGAACCGGGAACATAGCACTGGACTGCTCAAGCAATCTGTTCAGTTTTAATTCCTTTCTAATAAATACAATGTACATCAGTAGGAAAATATAAGAGTATGAATTTCTACATTTTATCGGTACATTATTTTAAATGCACATAAATAATAAAATCTGTATTAATGATTATTCAAATATATACATTTTAAAAGTATCTCAGATTTTTCATAAGAATAAATAAATAAAAACAGATTTGAAATTTAATAAAGGGAGGTAATAATAAAGATATAATTGTTTTAATTATTTGTATTCTATCGCTATAAAAATACATTTTACAATAAATCGAGGATATACATATATGAGATATCAAAACAGAAGCATTCAATAGTTTAAAGATTAAACAAAAACCCCATGTATCTGTATGAAAAACGCAGTATATATGTTTGAGAAACCTGCCAATGCAATGTATTAATGCGATCAATATATTTCATGTTGTATATATAGCTTATTAACATGTTTAGACAAGACTTTTGGTTTCTGAGTTTACATATCAGTTGATACATACCGAATCCAGTCGTCTCTATATTGAAAGGATTATTGAATTTCTAAGAAGCTGACAT
Organism: Mercenaria mercenaria; assembly: GCF_021730395.1. Classification (NCBI taxonomy): domain Eukaryota; kingdom Metazoa; phylum Mollusca; class Bivalvia; order Venerida; family Veneridae; genus Mercenaria; species Mercenaria mercenaria. Next base: position 85,184,618 of record NC_069368.1, read on the forward strand.
TTTTTTCTGGGCTTACGGAATTGCTTCTGTCTCATTTCCTCTCATTTCCGCTGTTGCAAAAAAACCGGTTTTATATGAAACGTCTTCCAAGTTTTCATGGTGCACCTGCTGTATTTTTCTCTCAGTCAAGTCTGCGCCGTTTGAAATCACGAGATGACTGGCGAGAATTTTAAGCCTTAGCCGCTCGATCTTTTTATCAAGATTACCGAATCTGATAGCAGTTACTTTTCCTGACGTTAATTTGTGTTTCCTCTTTCATCTATATTGCGAGGAAACATAACACAAATTCAAAAATAATTGTCTGTCTACCTGGATAAAAGGATTGAGTTGCTGATAAACCGACGTAAAATCAAATAGACCGACTAGCTGACCAAAGAAACTGTTTTGTGTCGATTCTCTATAGATGACGACCTTTCTAAATAATACAATCAGCGCATAACTTATTTGCCAATGATCATTATACGAAACAGAGTCGCTAGAATTAAATGTCAGACACCTTTTTGTTATGTTTTCATTTTATGTAGGTTGAATGTAACATTTTTCAAATCAAATACATTTGTTAATACTACAAGATTATGTGAGCGACTTTTATCGCATTTCAACTACAGTCAAACTTGTGTTAAAGACACATCCGAACAAAGACCACCCTATGTATAAAACGCAACTGTGAATAAACAGTGCACTATTAATTCAAAGTAGAAGCACCTACGAATAAAGACTACATGTTAACAATTCTCCCAGACAGTGGTCTTTGTTTACAGGTTGTACTGTATTTGCAAAATAAAAAAAAAAAACGAAAAGGAATGAAAGAAGACTATATGTATATGAAGTAAGGATATGGGACAACTTGAGTAATCATAATATCTCAATTATTATGAACATACATGTACGTACCTAGACTTACATAGTCTGTTGAGATCAAGCAATCTGTAATAAAGTTCATTTCTTTCTTCATAATGACACTGATAATTTCTAAGAAAACCCTTTTCTCTCCGGGCTCATCTCAACAGACTTATTAAATGTATAACGTACCTTGCAAATATGTGCCGTAGAATGATATTTTAGGGCTTATGGACGTTGACGTCGTTATCGAGAAAATGCGAGATTTGTTTACAACCGAATTTTCACAAGATATTGATTATTCTGAGCGGCCTTTTACGTCATTTAAACGATGTGTAAATTCGACATCAATTATGGAAATGCTTCTATTTATATTAGTTTGGACGATTCCCTGACGGTTTCATGTAATTAATGTTGGTGCTAGATTTGTACCATTTTTAACGCATCTGAGTTGTGTAAGTATGAATTTCTTTTTAATATTATGAGAAAATACTCACTTTTGTCGAGATGATTGAACCCGAAGTAATGAGACTTTGAAACTGAGGAAGGATGTAGCAACGATTTGTTTATAGCAACCAAGTTATGGCCGCCATAAAAATCAATAGAATGTGAACCTTTAACCTTCTAAAATAAGCCAATTTGAATTGTCTCAGTCTAGTACTATACCATATGAGTTTTCTGACCATGACCCTGAGTTTAATGATGAACTTCACTTAGTTGATATTTTATACCCAGAATGTCCAAATGATAGAAGTGTTGAACATGAAGAACCTTTGTCCTTTTTAAATTACGAAGACAGTGATAATGCTTCAGAATAGGATGATGGAGATGAAGGTGATTTATATAATGCGTATTATGATGATAGCTTTGATGTAGATGATGTAGATAATAAAATTGAAAATGATCTTGTGCAGCAAGAAAAGAGACCCATTGACCAACTTGAGGATGATAGAGTTTTGAAATTTCGGAATGATTCATGTGGTTGTAGGGAATTTCATAATTGTACTGCTTGCTCCAAAGTTGTCAATTTTGATGAATTTATTGAATACCGTCAGATATGTATGGAAATGACTAAAGAAGAAAGAGATCTGGTAGTGAAGTCCCTTCAGTTTTCTCACCGGCATACAGGTGCAAATGTACAGGCTACCGGAAAGAAATCAAAAGTGCGGGAAAGAACCTCACAAGAATATTATTTTATGGGTTTGAGAATTTGTTGGTCATTATTTTGTTTTGCTCACTATATTTCAAAAAGCACTCTAGGAAAAATATCAAAATCTCTAGATGAAACAGGTATTATTCCTCGTGTACACGGGAATAAAAACAAACCATCTCCAATTAGTTTGACATTTGAAGATAGAAATCAAATAAAAAAGTTCATAACGGAATATGCTACAGAATATGCGTTACCGTTACCTGGTCGCTTACCAAATGTGCCCCAGAAGACAGTTCTTTTATTGCCATCAGACCGTAAGGTTGTTGATATACAATCTTTATAATGAAAATGCAGGTGAAAGTCGGTGCCGTTCAGTCTGTTTAAAGACATTTAGAAATACATGGAGTGATCTATGCCCACACATAACTATTTCAAAGCCTTTTACTGATTTATGACACCAGTGTCAAAAATACAGTTTCACTCTCAGTCAGTCTGGAAAACTGACAGAGGCAGAAAAACAGGATACTTTGCAAAGTTATGGTGAACACATACAAAGGACACAAGGTCAGATAACCCACTACAGACAACAGACAGAAGAGAGCAAGCAGTTATATGTAAATACGAATCCAGTGGAAGGTGTGATATATAATTTTGACTGAAATTTTTATTTTTCGCTTTTTTCAAGTACAAAGTCATTTAGGTTAAATATATTGAGGATATGTTTTTTGTTTTGAGTGAATATGGAATATATCTTGCTGAGAAGTGAGAAAATTTTCACATTTTCACAAGCGCGTGAGATATTCATGAAGAATAAACACATTTGCTTTTTATTCTATGCTTAACTATGTTGAGATAATGCATTTTGCAACATATTTTTATCGTAACGTGGGAAACACATGCCTAAACGAAAATGACGTCAGACATATTGTGACGTTAAACCTGCACACAACATAAAGTTCCATTTTATTGTACTTCTCGCTGCATAATGTTATGAAATTCACATTAAGTAAAATAAATTGAATCGAGAATTATACCATTAAAAACAAAGGGCGGCTACAATTGTCATCCTTATTTAAGGAAATAATTTCAAATTCTTACTCAGTGTACAAGTAGATCATCAAAGCTACATTATATACAGTGAGTGATATGAAGTGAGTGATATGGATTATCTCACTGACAGTATTTCATTAAATTTAATTAGCATAAAATAAATCGTAGTACTTGTTCTTGCTAAACATGTGGGATTAAACTTATTCATTTTACATTGGTTGTAGAGTAAAGTTTTTACAACTTATATTAACTACCCTCAATGTTTGTTTCCTGGAGTTTTGAGCATGTACTTGTATCTAAAGAAAGGAATGGGAAGGCCACAGTCAACATCCCCGGAGGGTAGGAATCTGACGTTCTACCCACACCAAAGTGCTTCCTGTGGGTAGTGGCTCATTAAAAGATAAACTGTTTAATCTTACTCTACAGGCGACATGAAGCTATCACCAAAGTCAGTTTTTAATCACTAAATTATATAATATTATGATACCGGCTTATAAATTTAAAGAAATTATTTTGTCATGTTTCAGGCAGTCCACCATGCACTCTGAATGTTGAGTATCATTATTCCTGGGATTTCGCACAGCAGGTGCATTATCCGCATCATTCTCAACAATTTATTTTCGTACCTCAAGGAAGTGCCATGTGTTTGGTGTATGTGCAGAAGGATCAGGTATTAGAATAAACAATTCCTTTTACTAATATCTAACAGTATTCATTCTTCAATACTGTATTAAACTCTTAGCATAGTAGAGGTGCTTTTGTCTGCTTTTGCCATCAGTGCGGATCAAGATCAGGCTGCACATCTGTGCAGTTTGATTATGATCTGCACTGTTCGTAATGGGTTCAGGAAATTATCAATGAATACCTCTATGAACTAAGGTAATATCCGTATTGAAAGATGGAGTAGTCCATTTTAGAAATTTAGCAAGGTAAAGGTTAAGAATTCTTATTCTCATATTTTGTACTCTGATTGTTTTACCTGGATGTACTGTGCTATGAGATTTGAAAAAAAAATCTAGAAAGTTCTGTGAGATTTCTTCCAGCAAGCCAGTGATTTACTTTCAATGTTGTGAAAGTGAAAGTAATTATATCTAAATTTGCAGTCAGTGTAGATCAAGATGAGCCTGCACATCCTTGCAGTCTGATCTCCACAGTGTTTAATGTTCATTTAAGAAATATTATATCTCATTTAGTGATTTGTCGCTGAATAAATCATTGTTTTGGAGTTCAGATGCGAAGGAATTATATCACGAGGGCGCAGCCCGAGTGATATAATAATACGCATCTGAACGACAAACAATGGTTTTATCCAAAAGCAAATCACTAAATGAGATATATTATTTCGATTCTAACACGTTACAAAGGACTTTAAAGTACAACCTTGACGGTATTGATTAAATACTCGCCCGTTTTCAATCGGTTTCTTTTCCAGCGCGCCGCTATTTTGCTTGATTGTGACGTCAGAACAGTGAATTGTTGTATAATAATTCATTGTTTTCAGCCTTCTTTGTTTAATAAGAACATGAATCCGATCGTCTTAGAATCTTTGATAGTTTTATGAACTCGCCTATAAACTATAAACAGCATTGTCTAAATTGAAAGACATTGTAGAAAATTGGCATCTTAATGGTAAAATACAATATGAACATGTATTATGTAAATATCATTATTATTTTTGCCTTTTATATTTCTTGCAGGCAAACAGACTTTTTATTTAATCGATAAAGGCCATGCACTGGGAAAGGAGTGAAAAGTGTGGTGTTCATGGCTCATCATTATTTGCAGTTCTATGGCATAGGAGAAAAACATGCACAGACTGTATTATACTATAACTATATATGTAATACCTCACTATGTATTATTTTGGGCTTGAACTTTACTAATATGAAGAAGCGACACCTGTTAGCAAATGGAACAATAGAGAAAGAACAAAGGATGCATACATCTGCACCAAATTGTATAAAGCTTCGTTAAATTTAACCAGTGGGTTAACTGCTGGTTAAATTATCATTTTGGTAAAAGTTCCGGTTATCCTATTGTACAAAACTTTGGTTAAATTTAACCGAAGCAAGTTTCTGGTTAAATTTAACCAACCTCTCTGATACTGGTTAAAAGTTAACCAATATACAAAATGGCTGCCTTTATACCAAACGCCAGACGACCTAGACAGTTTAGACGAGTAAACAGACAAACTGGCGACTTGGACAACGAGGAACTTGGACGACGCTACAGATTGGATCTGAAAATTTAGACAGACTAGAGGACCTCATTGGGGATCGACTTCGACATGGGACGAACCGTAATTTTTCTTTGACTGCACGACAGCAAATACTGATAGCACTCAGATTCTTTGCATCTGGGTGCTTTCTTCAGTTAATCGGGGACACATTTGGTGTCGACATTGCCACTGTGTCCCGGACAATTACCAGGGTGACGGACGTTTTATTTTCACTGAAGGACGAATACATAAGATTTCCAACGACGGATGACGAAAGACGGACTGTTCAACAGGGATTTTATAAAATAAGACAATTTCCCGGCGTTGTTGGTTGTATAGATGGCACACATGTTAGAATAATTTCTCCGCCGAAAGATCAAGAGGCAGCTTACGTAAACAGAAAACGATATCACTCCATAAATGTCCAGGCCACTTGTAATCATCGCGGTATGTATACTGTTGTATCTCACAATGGTAGCCTCCCTTCCTACCAGGGGTTCCCTATGGGGTTTTAAGTGTTGACAGAAAACGTTTATTAATACAACTTCATTTCATTTATGACTGTGTGCAAATGTTGTTGCTGAGTGATATTGTTTGTAGTATAATTATTTTTAAAACAATTGTTGTCAAATGGGAAAATGCACATCTATCTATGATGTATTTATTAAAATGGGCCGCGCCATGAGAAAACCAGCAAAGTGGTTTAGCGACCAGCATGATCCTTGCTGTTCGATAACGTTTTCTCTAAGGCTTAAAAAAATGTTTGTTTCCGGTATCCCGACCTACCTGAAATTTTTGGCCTGACCTTAAATGTTTTTATGGCTTCGGAAAATATTTTTTTCAACTTTTTTTAACAAGAAGTTGCAAAACTGCACTTAAATTTATGCTTTAAACATGACCCTTTTTATGCTTTTAACATGGCCAGTGATGTTAGAAATCATCTAACCGATGCTCTAAAGGCATAACCCCCTTATGTGTATCCATTTTTGGACAAAAAAAATAATTTCCGAACAGTCTCCCTTAAAAAAAATCCAAAAACAGAGAGAAAAGTTCCAACCTACCTACCCTAATTTTTTTAAGCATGTTACCGGAAACAATTCTTTTAGGCCTAACTGAAATCAGCTGAATACTGAAAAGTACTAGTAAACAGTTTCAAATTCACAGTGACATAATATACATTGTGTTGAATGTCTTTAAATGCATTATAATTGAAATAATATCAGCCACACCATGAGATTGCGTCCAGCATGCGCGCAGTCTGGTCAGCATTCATGTTGTTCGCTAACGGTTTCTCTGATTGCAACAGGCTTTGAAAGGGAACAACTGGGATCCTGACCAGACTGCACGGAGGCTGGTCTGGATCCATGCTGTCGCAAATGCACTTTGGTGGTTTTCTCATGGTGCGGCTCAAATTGAAAGCAATAAATACAGGGCTGAGTTTAGACCGCATTTCCTTTAGAACTACGCTATTTATATACGCTTTGATAGCCTAAGGCGCTATACTGAAAAAGATTGACTGAAGAAGTTTGCAGATTAATTTATGCAGCGCCTTACTTTTCTACATATCATCTTAAAAAACAGTATTATACCAATCATGATTATCAGAATGAATTTCACGCAGTTCATGTGGGACAGAAAAGTACGTCACTAGGTTGTGTTGGGTCTTAATGAACATATATGTGTATATGTCCAAAATGTTTTTAATTGTCTGGACTTTAAATCAAACCATTTTATTGTTATGGAACAATTTGGAGGACTTAAGATATAGATAGCCACAAATATGCTGATCGTCCCCAATTTGAAAAGAAAAAAGAAACATCAGTGACAGCGTTAAAAACGGTAGTTTTCATTAAAAAACCATTTAGCTACCAACCAAGTCGTTTTCAATATTAACACATTCTCACACAATAATAATGAGTTTAAAGTATCAACGGTACAGGCAATTCTTTCTGAAAATGCTGAATTCGGCCATTTCAGACTGAAAAATTCGCTGACTAGCAACCCATGTTTTGATTTGCAGTCCTCGCGGTACGTATTATAGCTGAGAACATATGTCTTAACACGGCGAAGCACAAAATCAATGAAATCATTTGTGCACGGGATTTTTAGCGGGTATTTGGTAGCAAAGAAATCAGTTCTACGCAAGATTTTGTACTAGTTACATCTACTTTATGGTATTCAAATTCACAAATTGTTGTATTTGTGTATAATTAAGGCCGAAAAAGATGTAAATACGCTCATTATATCAAGTAAAAATGAAACAATAATCTTAAGATATGAACATGCTTCTGAACAGATTCCGTAGTTTCAGTATTCTAAGAAATAGTCTGAGGAGTTGAAAAACTCCGTGCATGTTACGGATCCTCGTTTCCTCAATAGAGGGTTTTTCGTGTATGGCCAGTATTTCTTTGACGAATGTAGCTTTAACCAAAGCATGTTGTAATGGGAGACTGATATTGTAGAGCTTTAACGAATATGTACTACGGTTAGTTTCCGATATATATATGTACCTTACGTCCTCCGTGTATTATACACTTTAAAGTTGTTTGTAAGGTACATAAAGTATATAAATAATTTATTTACTCAACCATTATTCATCAAATACAATTGCATTTGTTTATATTGTGAGATCAATATACATGTTTGAAATTGTTATGGGTTGTCTCCCCTCTCATCTTGCCATTACAATAGGTGTTTGTTATTTTGTGGGTAGTCTTGTTAAGTCTAACAATTTACAACAGCTATTACAAATAATATTTTCCGAACAAGATATCAATGTAAGAGTTGCTAAAAAATAAGTTTCTGAAAAGAAAAAAAATACTTTTTCGACTCGTAAATATTCGGCCACCCACTGTAAAGCTTTTTTTCGAGCAAGATGCTTGGAAATGCATCTGTGTCATCACAAACACTTGCGTTTCCACAAAGACGGCAAAAAAACAAAACAAAACAAAAAAAAACAAGTTGAGGTAGAAAAAAAGTTGTTCTACAATAAAGTTGTGTACTTTTAACAGCAAATATTTCATATGTCTCGCGGGACGCGTGATGTCAACGCACGTGCTCGTTTATGCTGAGACCCGGCTAGAGTTAATTCAAATCCGAACTTTATCACACGAAAAGAACATGCGCTTATTAGCATAAAACGCGTTAAAACCAAGTAAATGAATACATTGTCCCTCAACACCATTGCATTTCCATGTCTACGATATTTTTCACGTTGACGTCATTTCCCTTTGAATTATCCATTTTGGGACCGTATTACGTTTACGGAACGTGCATATATAAAAGTATCTGATAACAGCACGTGAGCGCGAGAATCTCTGTTAACACATGTTTACTCTCCTGTTCAAACACCCCCGAAAAATGACAATAAAAACAGTTTTATGCTAGAATGTGTAGTAAACAGTGACGTAAATTTTAAAAACGTCATACCGGTGTGAGAAGAATGACGGGCGATTTGTCTTTCTTACGAGTAGCTGGTGGTGGATGTGAAAACGAACGCGAAATTATTACAATAGTTTAACATCCTACGTGGAATTTATTTGTAAGGTACGTAGATTTAATGTCATTTGTTCTATTATATAAAATAGGAGAATGTTTATTCTATTCTCTTTTCAATGGAAATCGAGCAGAATCATTGAGGCAAAACGGTAATTTGCGACAGCGACACAGTATGTCAGTAGGGGGATAGATGTATTCACACAATTTCTATATTTTTAAAGGATTCTTTTCAGTACTTGTCTAGTAAATTTGATGTAAGTAGAGTTTCAGAGGACGATTTTTTAAGAAGTCGACAACCCCTCAAAACGCACTGAAAATAAATTATCAAACGCACATAAATCAGGCCCAGTCAAGGACCGGGGTGAAGGGAACCGTGTCCCGCCCCCCAATCATTGTCTGAGATTTATTTCTAAATGTAACTTAACTGATGTCTGAATATGTCTGAAGTACGTCTGAATAATTATGTATTCATATCTGGACATTTAACCATGTCTGAACATTTCTGAATTGATCTAAATGTTTCTGAATAATGTCTGAATATTACTGAATTTATGTCTGAACATGTCTGAATTTTTCTGAACAGTTCCGAAATTAGCACAGAGGGGATTTTCAGACAAATTCAAAAATGTTCAGCAATGACTCAGATAAAAATTCAGAAATATTCAGATATTTTTTCATGTGGGTTAAACAGTGTTTGTTTTATATTACTGCATATTTTAGGTTATGGTACGAATTGAGATGGTTAGTTACCTGAAAGTGGCCATTGGTCAATAAGGTATGTCTTTTTGATAATTGTAAACTTTTCCTTACACATTTTTTTTTATAAAAAAAAGAAAAACTGTTGAAATAAAGGCTTCTCATGTTAATCTGCACAGTTTTTACCATCTATCTACTTTCATTCTACTGTAGGCTTATAAAACAGGTATATAAATGAGGACAAAAGTATAGACAGATGTCAATACATGTAATGAAAAGTTTGAACAATTTGGTAATTCCATTTAAAAAAAAAAAAACAATAACATATTAGAATTTTATTTAGTTGCTGAATATATTACAGTATAGGTCAGAGTATACAGCTTCCCTAAATGTTGAAAGACTGAACAGTTTTCTAATGAAGTATTTTGAATTTAAATTATTTTTTTAGTCATGCAGGATTGAATATTTCATTTCAATTAGAGATAACATTTTTTCAGTAGTTTGCATCTACTTTTCAACAAGTTTACATTTGAAAGCAAAATAGAGATTTATCTTTTTAATTTAACACTTCACATTTTTACATGGAAAGCAAAGATATAATTTTATTTTTTATTCTAGGTACATGTACATTAACTAGGTTGAAGACAGCCAAGGACAATGAATGATACAGTAACAAAGGTGCATGCTGGAGCATCAGAAATTACAGACTTTGGAATAAATATTTGCATAATACACAATTAATGAAAGAAGTGACATGCAGATAATTGAAATTGTTGAAATACATTACCAGTGTTGTGTTTGGATATAAGCTACAAAATGGGTACTGATTCTAATTTTTTTTTATTTCATAACTTATGGATAATAATTATAAATCATCAAACTGTTTAATTTATCACTATCCTACATCATTATTTTATGTAAAATGGTTTTGGTTGTATCATATGTGTATATAATATTATAGAAATGAAAGTTTATTTTTGTGTAAATAGCTTGTTTCTTTTTTTTATTCTTAAATGGAACATTTTGTGACCACAATCTGTCAACAAGTTATTATAAATGCAGCAAAACCACTGAAAAGTTATGAAGTTACTTTTCACATGTTCCTTGAATAGCAGAACACACATGTTTAGTGTTTCTAACTTGTATCTGAGGCCATTTTATATCATTTACTAGCATAATGGTAATTTTTCTTCACAAGGGGTAGGCAAACATTTATGTTATTTTTATTTCAAAGGCAGATATTTTACTTTATCTTTATTAGAAGGTGCCAAATTAAGGTTTAAAGAGAAAAAAAAATGACATGTGATAGATATTTTTGTCAAATTATTTTAATTTTAAACAATAAGAATTGAAAGAAAATGATTTATTACATTGTTTATAGAAATATCCCATAGATGATCTTAGAAAATGGGGCAGGTAATATAAGGCTTAAAAATAGTGACTGGGAGTTAATTGATAATCAAGCAATTGCTATAGTATGGCCTAACATACACTTCAATACATATTTAGTGGCAATGAGATGCAGCTATATGATAAACATACCATAGCTAAACCTGTGCTAAAGACCACCTCTGAACAGAGACCACCTGGCTCTAAAGACCACATGTTTTGTTTCCCATTTTAACATTTACAATGTAATTGAACCTGTGAATAAAGACCACCTCCCAATAGAGACCACTTTTTGGCTCTTCCAAGGGTAGTCTATCTAGACATGTTTGACTGTATATAGTTTTTGTAAATGGTGATTTGTTATGAGAAAAAAAAACAACTGTAAATATAAATACGGTGTAGTGTCTTCCAGGCAGCTGCATATGTTATAGAATCAGCTCCAACAATTATTTCATTTCTGTTGAAGTCATAACTTTATTTCACACAAAGTAGATAATATATTGCAATTATGTGAATTCTAATGTTTATTGTGTACACAACTGAAAATGCAATGGATTTCAAGACAATGAAAGGAATTTATGATAATACACCAAATATTGACAAGACTCACAGAAAGCAGTTATTGATCAATAATACCAGAATGACTTTGCCTATGATTATCAAAATTCATAACAGATAGTAGATGATCTTTTTCTTTAAGGTGACAGTATGTTAAATGTCAAAATCACATGTCTATGTACATTAGGTGATTAAACTGGGTCAGGAGGTCAAAAATAAATGTCACAGTGACATATAAGATAAACACTGATTTAGGCTATATGAGTTAGAGAACATATTAGATTATTGTCATGTTGCCTTATAGCATAATGCATATGTTCAACAGATTACCAATATAGTATTGTTGAACATAATTTATGTCAAAGTTTAAATTCAAACCATACTGAAAAAAATGTAAGTTACATCCCCAGTCACCACTGTAATGGATGTTATCACAATATAACATAATTCTGTGATTATGATACTATTTAAACATTATATATTCTTCTGTTTATTTTGATTAGGGCTATTCACCAGTATAAATGCATCATGGCCAGGCAGTTCCCATGACAGCCATATATTTAGAATATCCAGTGTGTGCAGATACCTAGAGGCTAGGCACCAAGGTATTTTACTGCCAAAACCAATTATAATCTTACCAAAAAAAATAAAAACAACAACAACAACAAACATTCAATATAGTTATGAACACAGATAAATGTTTGCAAATTTAAAGCAGTGCCTTTTTTGCTGGAAAACAAACTTAATAGGTGTAAATATTCTATAACAAGCACCTGCCTGTTTTGATTAGACTCAATGTAACAGAAAAGCAAGAGTAAATTGAGTTTGTTTTCATTTGGTTGCTCGGTACAATACTGTTAAATACACTGAAATATTTTTAATTATAGACCATCATTCACACTGAAATGATTATGATTACAAATACATGTTTTCTATAGGTTTAGAAAAAGGTGTTCTGCTAGGGAATAGTGGATATCCATGTAGGCCATTTCTGCTGACACTCTATCTTAACCCAACCAGTGAGAGAGAAGAGAGGTATTTGGTTCCTTTTTTGTTTTATTTCATCATTTCAATAAAAACAGACACACAAATTCTGTTGAATTTTTGCCATTTTTACAAATGTGTCTTTGTATACTGTAGCCACAATATTGTATTTAATCAAGTATTTTGTGAACTCACAGAAACAACAGGGCACACACATTTACAATAAATGCTATAGAGAGGACTTTTGGAGTGTGGAAAAGGACATTTCATGTTTTGTATTCTGAGGTATTTTATATCATGCATCCTTGATTCTACTGTTTTATTGCAAATGCTAACATTACGTCAGCATGTATGATATTAACGTGCATTTTAGCATACATTTTTACTGAAAGCACTGAGTAATTAATATTTCTATAAAGGTAATGTGAACAAGAGTCCTCAGTCTACTCAATGTTCGAGTCATGACGTTTTTTTCAGAAGAAATGCATTATTTTGTGTTTTTGCCACTGACCGTTCCAAGGCGGTGCCCCACTGTGTTCCTTTGTTTGTTCGTTTCGTCTTATGTGTTGGCTTTGTGTGCGTGTCTGTTGTTCGTTTTGTCCTTATGTGTTGGCTTTGTGTGTGTGTGTGTGTGTGTGTGTGTGTGTATGTGTATGTGTGGTGCACGCGTCTGCGTGCTGGGGGTTTCGTTTTGAGGAGCTACGTTTTTGGTGCGTGGCATTCCCTGTTTGATATTTTTCTTTGTTTTTTAGAATATTTTCTTTAAAAAAATGTATTTATCATTGAACTACTTGTTAGGGTTAAACTTTCAGAACTTTCTGCCTGCCTGCTTATAACGCAGTACTATAGATTTGTGCTTTAAGATCAAAAGAATGATTAATGAACAAATGAAACTGTACATTTAGGTTCGAATGAAACCAGCAAAGGTCAGTAGAGTGATTGTGGCCTGTGCAGTCCTCCATAACCTGGCAGTAGTATTGTAAAATAAGGCTATTAAAACAGTATGACCTCACTTGACCCCTTACCCAATTTTATAAGTGCACTTTGGCCTTACCCTAAACTTTAGTAGAAACTAAGTTTCTGTCTTAAAATACTAACTTGCGAAGCTGGAACCTTCGGTTGCATCTTGGTATCCTTGATACCCCGAAAATCTTTGGTTAAACCAAATGAAAACCTCCGGTTTAACCAAATGAAAAAAACATATTTTTAAAAATGAAAAAAACCCAGAAGAAAAATTTACATGTCCTTATTTATTAAAATAATTTATAATTGTTTGTTCATTATGTTTTACATTGTTTACTCTCAGTGTTTTATACAATAAATCATAAATGTTTATACCATTTTGTAGCATTTTTATGAAAAATAAACAATAATTACCACAGAGCGTACTCGTTTTGTCTTGATATTGTATGTTGTTATACTTGACTCCGGGTAAATATTTATTTACTTCTTTTGGTGGAGGAAGCCCAAATGGATCAAAGTACAAAGTATTCAAGTAACAAACCCAATGTGTTCCAGGTCCAACAGAGTCAACAAAATTTATAATTCCACACCCGTCCTTTGCTTTTGTTTTTGGTAAACCTGGTAAATTATTTCCACTAAATACACCCCTAAAGTTTTTAATACCAAGTTGTTTAACCCATTGTTCAATTTCAAAGTTAGAAATAGGTTTGTTTATAGATTTTATTTTTTTCTACTATAGGAATTCGTCTGTAAGGTCTCATCTGAGAATCAATCTGTATACCCTGACCATGTCCCTTACCACTTAACAAAGATGTAATCAAAGGTATTCCTAGACATCAGCCAGCATACCCAGGAAGCCATCGTCTTGTTTTCGTTTTTGTGTTAATTTAACCACTCCAGATCCTACTAGTTGCTTTCTTTGATTAGGTGTAAGATATGGTGATATTATATTTCTCTTATCATTAGCTACCGAAATCATACCATTCCCAAGTAACTTACTGACACTGGTACTGGCCAGCCCAGAAAGGGCTACGATGCCTAGAGAAGCTAATATTTTTGGAGCAGTTTTTGCTGCCATTGGAGGAATTGTTTTTCCTAACAAACCAGCCAAAGCTCCTAAAAATCCACCATTTTGACCTTGACTGGACATTTGCTTTTTTTGAAATTGTAATTTCTAATCCCTTATTGCTTTTAATAGACTTTTTCAATTTGGTTAATTTGTGTTTTTGTTAAAAGTAAAGGAAAGTTTCCACGTAATTGTTCATGTTTTAATCTAAAAGTATGTGGAATTTTATTATCATAAGCTTGTGCTAAATTTTTCTTTTGTCCATCTGTTAGGTTAACTTTATATTCAATATAATTTGATGTCATTATATAATAAATCTATATTTTATTTACACAATAACAAGTTCATTTCCAATAGTATTTATTTTAACTGTTTTTTCATATAATACAATTGCATATCTTGCAGTGGGAAGTGTATTTAAACTTAAGTGTAATGTGATGTGCTTAGGATCTTCTGTCATCTTTCCTTTTTGAATTCTAAGTTAAAATGAACAAATCCAAACAAACTTTGAAAATTAAATCTATTTAAGAGACTTCCAGTGGTTTTGTTATTTTGTTTATAATAATAATTAAGAACATCATGAGAACCTGTGGGCCGACCCTTTTGCCTATTATATGTACAATTGACGTAGTTATCTGTTTATATATGTATATATTGGCAATAAAATGTGTTTAAACTAAGAACATCATCATAAATTCTTGATATACTTGTATATTCCGTTTCCGGATAAAAAACACCATTACCAACTTCAAGACGGCAAGATTCCAGCTTACAATCATTATCTGCAGCATTAGCTTTAAATGTATCTAATAAATGTGGATTATGTTCTTGTGAATTACTTTTATCAGGTCGTTGTAAATAAACAAACGCATGTTCGGGTTTTGTTAAACCAGCTGTTATTCTAAAAGTTGTATTAACCTGTTGCGTATCAGTTGACTGTGAAATCATTTCACGAAGGTATTTCCAACTTGTTGCTTTCATATATCTTTCAGAAATTAAATTAATTCAATATGGATTAAAATTAAACGTGGAACCCACAATATTAATCTAGTTACAATTAACCTACCTGGATCAGCAGCATTAGCTCTAAAAATTAATTCATCATCATTTGTTAATTGAAGTGTTATTTGTATTTGACTTGGAGGTAACATGTTTTGTTTCAAACCCTGAAAAAATGAATAACTATTTAATGGAATTTTAGTATTTACCTCTTTACCACCCTGGATTAATCCCTTTCTAAATTTGAAACCTGGATTATATCCAGCTTGACCATCCCTACTTTCAGCAACATCAGTAGTATCTAAATAAATAAATTCATTTGTTCCAGTTTTTTCTGCATAATCCTTAGATAGTTCAACTAAATCCTTTACATTTATTACCTTGTATAAATTATTACAATCGTAAACAATTTTTCCATTTTGTTTTACTATAAGCTGATGAATTAATGAAGCTGCATTATTAATTAAAGCAATTTGATCTCCGTCAGCATAATTATTACCATTAGCAAGGTTATTTACTTTAAAACTGACTTCAAAATAACCACTAAACCAATCAAAATATGAAATTCTATCATTAATTGTAAAGTGATACCCACTTGTTTGTTGTTTAACATTATTTCCCAAGACAGAAATTAAAGCTGTATCTAATTGAATAGGAGTTAGTTCGTATCTTTCACAATACTGTTTTGTTCTAAACATGTATATTATATATTATTTTATTTTTTATAAATTAATCTGTTAATACGTTTACGTTGAGCTGAAGCTGCCGCAGGCGACAGGGAACAAAAGTTCGCTCCCGATCCTGACAATAATCTATATAATCTGATATTTATATCCTCCTCCTAATTATTTGAATTTGTATTTTGTAATTCCTTCGCAATTAAATTACCAACTGCCGGAAAAGTTTTCTTTTTAAATTTTTCAACAATTTTATTAGCAGCTAAATTTCCGACTTCCGTTCCAATCTTTTTTGTTCCACTTTCAAGTGCTGCTTTACCTGCTGTTTCCAAAGCTTTTTTTCCAGCTGATGCAACTCCACTTGAAACCAATTTCGTTAAAGTGTCAAAGATACCTGTAGCAAGGACTGCGTCCTCGGAGACCCCAGGTATACCTTGTATATGTTCTTTTCCCGTTTGAGTATCAACATAAATAAATATTCCTTTATTTTTTGTCATAAACTTTCTTGTACATTATATAAAACTAAAATTTATAATTTCATATTTATTTTAATATTAGTGTAAAACTTGTTTCAACCCCATTAAAACTGATTATTCTACCAAATACATCTGTAATATATATTCTTATTGAATCTATAACATTTTTATTAATTTCAGAATATCCGACTCTGTTTGGTTCTTTTGTAAATGGATAAGCTCTTGTTAAATCTGCAGTACTTAAAGCATAGATAATATCACTAAAATTACCGTCAACAAGTGAATTATCAATAAGATCACAGTGAATGTAAATTGTATCCACAGAGTTAGTTATATTTGGTGTTGTAGTTCCCCATTCAGTATTTCTCAATGCTTTTTTTTTTCAAATCCAAGCAATGTATGAAAATTTGACATTCTTAAATCCAACATAAAATTATCATGAATTGAAATCAAAATCTTAAAACTACTTAAATCAAATTCCAAACTTATTGGAGTGGACCTTGGTCCCCTGTCGCCTGCGGCAGCAATGTCTGATTTATCAAATTCATAATCACCATTACTTATTAATGTTTCCCTAATATAATTATTAATATCTGTGTAACTGTAAGAACCATTTGTAAATATAATATCTTTCCATTCTTTACCATTATTATAACGAATTCTTTTATTGTCATATTCATCACTAATATTATGCCAAGAGTAAGTCATAGTGTTAATACTATCCAAACCAACAGCATAAGTTTTATTTTTATCTAAAATTAAATAACGACCAAATCTGATTGTAAAATCACTCGGAGTATTTTTATTATCATCTTTAACTGTTTCAGAACTTAATACCATTTTTTGTTCCATTTATATAATTATTAAACATATCTTTTTAATAAATTTAAAAAGGGTAAATTCAAGAAAAGTATTTTTTATATAACATTTCATGTTGTTCTGGTAACAATTTATTCATTTTTAATAATTGGTCTACTACCCTAATACCCTCATTTTTTAGTTCTTCATTATTATTTCCAGCATCAATCGAACCACAAATTAACTCCAAGTCATTAACCAATTCTTCTGGATTACATGGACAAACGTCATAGCCCTGTCCCCTAATTATTTTTGTTAAATTTCATAGATCTTTTATTGATAGGTAATCCTGATTTTTCTGTTAATTCTTTAAATATTTTTCTAGAATGAATTGAATATTTATTTATTATTATATCTTTTATTAATCAGATCAATTAAATCATTATCTACTTTTGTGTTAATTACTTCTTTTCCAGTTCTTTGATCCTTAGCAATTAATTTATTTTGACCATAAAGTTTATTTAAGTTAATAATTAAATTACCATAATGTCCATTTGGTGAAACTTTATACGGATTATGATATCTTATTCCCTTTCCGAATATCTCCGAGTTTTTAATCATTTTTGATTAGCGTTCACCGCATTTTTTAATAGTTTCTTTGTCTGTTTTTAACTCCGAAACATACTCACCTGCAGCCATAGGATCTGCATTTGTAAATTCAATTATTTCATCTGGATTTTCTTTGCTATATTTATTTATACTACGAGTAAAGTTCTTTAAACTTTTGGTAATCCTATTTCTTATTTTTATCCAATCATCTTTATCTTTGGTTATTGCTAACTCTGATAATGTAGGCAATCCATGTTTTGATATTATATCTTTATCGATATTTACATCTAAATTTGCCTTAAATTCTTCTTCTGATTCAACAGTTGTTTCACCTATTTCTTCTGCTAATTCTTTTTCATATTCTTTCAGTGTTTTTTCAACTTCTTCTTCGGTAGGTTCTTTGTTTATTTCCCTGTATTTTTTTTATATTCCCTCGCCAGTTCTTCAGGAGACCATGTAATTGACGGTGGTTCTTGGAATAGCTGTGGTAAACCCTGATATGTTTGTATGTCTTTCATTTCATCACCTAGTAACGCTAATTGCTCTTTATTACCAGGTAATGCTTTTAACTGACTTGATAATTTTTCTTTTCGACTTTCTATTCCTTCAGTAATTGGTAATATAAATTTCATTATACATATTTTGACTAGTAGCATTTCTTATTTTTTCTCTTCTTATTTCTTCTCTTTTAGCTTTTACTTTTTGTTCAACTAGGTTGTTTAGTTCTCTTATTTCTTTAAGTTTTGCTAACATTTATATAATAATGTAAGATAATGTAAGATAATGTTAGATATTGTAAGATAATGTAATATTATTATATAATGAAATTTCCAAATTATGATACAAAAAGTGATAAATCTGATAACTTTAAACAATTTTATCCTTTTATGCCAGATTCATGTTTTAGAATGTTAATATGTGGATCTTCTGGATCTTCTGGATCTGGAAAAACAAATACATTAATGCATATGATACGAAAACCTCTTATATATTATGATAAATTATACCTATATGCTAAAAACTTAGAACAATCTGAATATCAGGATTTAATAAATAACTTAAGTCAAATTGCAAAAAGAAAAATTAAAGTAGATCCAAATGAAATACTTGAATATTCGGCTGATCCCAACCAAATTGAACCCTATGAGAATCTTGAACCAGGAAAACAAAAAGTAGTAATATTTGATGATTTTGTATGTGAAGATAAAAAGGTTCAAAATGAAATAACAAAATACTTTTTGCAAGGACGTCACAAGAACTGTTGTGTTATTTATTTAAGTCAGTCTTACTATAAAGCACCAAAAGATATTCGGATCAACTGTTCACATTATATTTTATCTGAAAGTCCAAGTAAACGGGAAAATGATATGATTTGAAATGAACAAAATATTAACCCTAACTCTTCTGCTAATGCAACAAAACAAAAATATGATTTCTTATATGTTGACAAACCAAGGAAGTTTTTAAGAAAAAACTTTACAGGAATTATATAATAATTATATAATGGGAGATTTTAATGATGTAAAACAAATAAGTGAACCTGACAGTATAAGTAAAGTTAAATTTGATATTGATTTAAGTGATTATGCTACTAAAAAACAATTCAAAAAACTTAAAAAGGAAACGGAATCGTATCTTCACAGAAATAAGGAACTTGATAACACAATGAACAGAGCATTAGATATGGGAGGTAATGAAATAATCAACCTAGGAAATCCAGATAAACCCAAAGATGTAGTTTCAATACGGTTTATGTATAATAAAGTTCAAAGTGTAATAGATGACTATAATCTTGAAGATATTAAAAGTATAAAACAGACACTAGAAGCAGAAGTAAAGAATATTGAAGAATTAACAAAAGATTTTAAAAAGAGTGAATTATTAATAGTTCAATAACAAGGTAAAATTGAAGAAGAAATGAAAGCTATGGTTGATTCTATTAAAGAACTTGAAGAGAAATCTGATTCGACAGATGACGACATAAAAAATGTATTTAGAACCAATTTTGAAAAGTTATACAATCAAGTTCAAGAATTAAAAGATTGTATGATTAAACATGAAGAACTAAGACACAGAATTAGATAACCTTAAAAAAGAGCTTAATTCTGAAATAGAAAACTTTAAGAAACAACTTCGGATCTTGATTAGTACTGTTGACACACGTCACAATTTAAAGTATGCAGACTTAAATACACTTACAAAAATAAAACAAGAAAATATCAACGAATTTAATGATAAAATTAAAACAATAATAAATGATCTGGACTTTGTAGTTGAAATATCAGCTAAACAATGAGAATCAATCACTGCTAATACCCAAGTAATTTCCACCAATGCTGAAGAAATTACAAAAGTAAAAAATGTTTTTCTAAAACAAGAAACACAATTAGCCAGAACAAAAATTACTGTTGACAATTTGTCTGCTTCTGAAGTTGCTACAACAAAACGAGTTGATGATTTAACTGAAGTAATTCTCGAACATGAAAACAAAATTTGCAGAATATAAATCTGAACTGGAAAAAGTAAGACGCGAAGTGTTTCTTTTTGAATATTATAATAGCAGGCAACTACATGCAACGATTTTTGACTATATAGGATATGATATTGAAGACAAACAATTACAACAAAAAGTAATGGTTACTCCAGATTTTTTTTGCATTATTTGGAATACGAGCTAATACAGATTATAAAAATTTTATTGACACATATGAATTTCTCGAAAAATCACTCCCCAGCAAAGAAACGAAAGTGATAAATAAAGTTTTTGAAGTTCAACAAAATGGAGATTACATAATTGAAGTAAACATTATTATAAGCTTAATAAGCTCCCCCGAAAGTTTTAAATTTCAGTTTATTTTTGATTGGTGGGGTGATCAGACAAATGGAGAAGAGTATATATCATCTGAGATTAGGGGTACCACACTGGTTTTTAAGAAAAACAATTGAAATTAATTTAGGTGACGGGTTTAAAATTTATCCAGAAGCACCAAGTGGTAGTAAATTTATCATAGAACCAGGAAGTTATGTCAGATTCTATTTAGTTAATTAAAGTTTTAAAACTTTAGTTTTAATTAATTACTGTGATTTTATATAATGGGAATATTCAATAATATAAACGAAAAAGTAAGTAAAATAGAAAGACAATTAATAAGAAAACCTCCATTGTTTTTAACATGTTTTACCCAAGATACCGATAGTGGATTATTTCAATGGAAAGTTGTAAATGCTAGTCCTGGTTTAGTTCAAAATGGTAATAATGTAACAATTAATTTTAATTGCATCTTAATTAGCCTTGTTGATGCAATTATATTAGATAAAGGAGAAGCGAAATTGGAATTAAAAAACAAAGAAAATAAAATTCTTCAAAGTTACGATGTAAAAAATAACAGAAAAAAATGAATCTATTTCTATTAATTATGCTAATGAATTTAAAATGAATGATGTTATTTACATTAATTCTTTAAACGTTAAAAATATTCAGTTAACAATTTATGGTTCTATAATTTAAGAATTAATTGAAGAATAAGCTAATGTATCAATACCATTATCAAGAATATATCTTTTATCGTCATAACATGATAAAGATGTTTTATTTATAACATAACTGGAAAGATTGTGTTTATCAGAACGAATAACTTTAAAGGTGCGATTACTTTGGGTTGAATTAAACAAAGTATCTTTGTAATTTTTATGAACTATTGTTTTTTTAACAACATGTTTTTTAATTCCTTTACATTTTTTAACATCAACTTCATTTTCTAATAAATAAGAATACATTTTACTTCTTAATCCGACAAATTCAACAATGGGAATGCCGGCAGCATCATCTTTGAATTTTCCAATTACTTTTTTATTATTGTCGAAATAAAATTTTGAATTACTATCGTAATCACTGTTATCAAATAAATCTTTGTCCTTATAAAAATCCTCATATGCATCTTTGGTTTTTATTTCATAACATAATGAATCAGTGTCAGAGAATAAAAGCTTTGCTGAGTTATTATACTTTTCCTTAATGTAATATTTTGATCAATCTAGAATGCACATTCCAACATAACAAGGTCTGTTTAATAACAAACTTTCTTTTATTCTATGAATACCAAAAAGGTTAGAATTAAACATCGTTGAACTAACAAATGAAGGCTTGGCTATGTATTTTAATAAAAGGTTTTCATCATGAGTTAATTTAATATTAACCCTCTTGCGTAAATTCTCCATCGTCTTACCGAATACAGAGTTGTTCATTAACTTTAAAAGGTCTTTTTCAAATAATTTTTTTGCTTTAGATCTTTTTTGAGTATTAAAATCAATATATATTTTTAACCAAGGACTTTCGTCAAAATTTAATATTTTGTGTATTTTTGTTACTTTTAACCCTAATTGTGTATATAGTTCAAGATTTTTATAATGAACTACATAATTTTGTTTTTTCATTAAAGTTGGAACCAACTTCTTTACATTACTTTTTCCTATTTCAAATTCTTTTTTTGATATTTTTACTTTAATTTGAAAGCCATTCGTCTGGTATTTTAATTTTTTCAGGAGCCAAAGGATAATCATTATGTACAGTATGTAATTCTTTTGGATATTCAAGATCACATTCAACTATAAAGTTAGTTTTACCTTTTGCAATTAATTTCTTGAATTGTTTTCCGGATATAAATTTGAAGTTTCCAGAGGGCAAAGGTCGACACATGGCCCAACCATTAAGATTATTGGCGTTGAGGTACATAATGTATTTAGATTCTAATTCAGGATCATAATCGTTCATATATTTATTGTTTGCTTTACTGTATCTGTTTGAAATATAACTTATTCCTCTTATCAGTCCCTTTTCAATAAAAAGATACATATCAATATCAGTTATTAAATCCAGACTTATTCCAGTCATTTTTAACATTGCATCCCAAGCTAACCCAGGACTACTAAAATAATGATAAGGGTCTAATTTGTATTACTCTAAACATATTTTTCTAAAATTTTCGAATGTATCAGCTAAAAGTAATAGGTCAGTTTTTAAATATAGATCATGATATTCTCCCATTGTTTTAATTTTAAATTTATTCCAAACATTTTTAGCACGCTCATATTCTTTATTAGATATGTGTGTTTCATTTAAAATTGAATAAAACTCTTTTTTAGGAGGTAATTTTGTTTCTTTGAATTTTTTAAATGAATCCATGTAATCATATGGATAAATACCTTTTGTTTTTAATAATTCAACACTTTCACAATTAAACTCAGTTGAAGTGTATTTAAATTCTGGAATATTTTTTACTAAGTTATCCAATGATTGAGACATAAATTGGAATGAATCAATAAAGACCAAGTCGGGAATCATAAATGCCATATATCTTTCCATATTGTTAGGAATAACATTAATTTCTTTTTTGAATTTCCCTATTTGTTGCATAATAAAATGACCGTCATAACCTTTTAAATTATGAAAAATAACGGGGATTTTGTGTGTTAGTCTAAAATTAATATTACATTCTGAGTGAGCACTTCCTCTGAATTTTCTTGTTATATGACAGTGGTCACGTACTGGCACTTCGCCTTCTATATATTCTTTTTCACAGATATGACAAAACTTTTGTTTTTTAAATTCAATTTCGTCTTTTTTAGACATTCTTAGTTCTTTGTTAAAATTAACTCCTAAATATTTCCTTACGATATTCCTCTTCCTCAAGCATTTTTTCAATAAACTTATAAACTGCATTAGGACCTCTATAAATCTGGGTTGGTTTAGTATATTTATCGTCATAACAACATACAACTTTATAACCATAACCACAATCTATATGTTTTTGATACGGTTCAGTAAATGAAGATTCAGGTGACGGTAAAGCAGTTAAAACTTTCTTAGTTATTGATTCAAAATCAGCATAAATTACAAAAGGTACTGCTAAACCTTTATGATAATTTTTAATTTGTACTTTACTTCCCTCTTTTGGCATTTTTACAGCTTGAACACCATTAATAGCTAAACAATTTTGAATATGTTCATTTAATATTCTTTCTTGAGTAAAAAGGTGCAGGCAGCATTTGCAAAATTTTTTTTTTTCTATTTTTACATTTTGTTTTTTTTAAACATTAATCTATTAAAGTCTTTTATCCTAACATAATGTTGCACCGACAGTGAAGCCTTTGGTGAGCTTCGCTGTGTTTTTTCGTTATTATTAATTAGTAACATGTCAAGAGGCATTGAATATTCTTTTTCTTTCTGCATTTCTAACAGTATTGTAAAAATATTTTGAATAACTTTATTTGAATCTTCTTTATTTACTTTTCCGATTCGTGCTTTTGTTATAAGTTGTTTTATTTTGTGATGATGCAATTTTAAAATAGCTTTTTTTGTTTTCAACTTTTAGTCTATTAATAAATATAGTAATTATTGATGGAACAGCGCCAGCAACTGCTACAAATATAGGAATAGCTGGAACAAATGCTAATGCAGCCGAGTAACCGAAAATGCCTGCTGTAATCTGTAATCCTGTATTTACTCTTCCACAAAACTTATAACTTTTTCTATATGCAGCAGCAAGTTAAGTTAAGTGAATAATTAACTGATCTATTGTTTCTGTTCCATTATTAGAAATTAGATTTTTATTACTTATTTATATAATATATTTTCAATTTAAATTTCTTCTAATTCACTAAACGGAACCCAATTATTAAATTTTTCATTGTAACCTTTCCATTTTACTAAAGCTTGTTTTTTCTTATAGTCTCGTCTAATAACTTTTTCTATTCTAAAAACCTCTTGTTTAGTAGGTTTAGTCTGGGATTTGTATTATTAATTCCATGAATTATAAATATCTCCGCTGTCCAGTTTGGTGTATATCCTTTTTCAAAATGTCTTTTAAGTTTGCTTAAGCGAACTCGATCACCAATTTTAAATTTTGGTTTACTCTTTGGTATCTTTAAATTACCATATAAGTTAAAGTAAACAGTACCTTTATTTAAGTTTTTACTGGCTTTGGTTGATGTCATTTTTATACTAGAGTGTTTTGTTTTGTTATATTTATCAACCATTTCCTGCAAATTATCTAAATAAGTGTAAGTATTATTTGCTGTAAAATATTTCCACATTATTCTTTTTAAACTTCTATTAAATCTTTCAATAACTACAGCTTTTCCTTCATTAAATGTATGGTACATGTTAATCTTATTTTTATTCAAAAATGATTCAAACTTTTTATTATAAAATTCTTTTCCTTCATCTACCCATAAATGTGTTGGTGTTCTACCTTTCAAAATTATTTTATTAAATGCTTCAGTAACAGATTTTCCAGTTTTATTCTTTAATGGAATAACCCACGCATATTTGCTGAATATATCAATAACGGTTAACAAGTACTTTAATCCTTTATTATATTTTGAAAAAGCTTGCATATCAACTAAATCAGCAGACCAAATATCATCAATATCATTAACTGTCACCCGTCGTTTCGTAAATTTTCGTTTGATTGGTTTATGTAATTCTTCTGCTAATTCATCACTCCAGCGGTAGCTCAGAGTTACCGGCTCTGCAGTTATTTCGGGGGTCTTTTTGAGTAAATACTCTACCCCCTTTTCCCGTTTTTTTGACTTTTGTCCCAGCCCAAGTTTGTATTTCGTTTTAATTGCATGTTTTACAACTAAATGTTTTGCAATATTTTCTCCAAATGTTTTTGATTTAGTGTTATTTAAGTCGGAAAGCATTTGCTTATCGCATTCGCTTTTATTTGTACTAGTATCATTATAGCAGAAGTCATGAGTTTTGCATACTGCATCCAGTTCATTGACAGGGGGTCCATTATCTAAAGGATTTCCTGGCCCACTATAACGGAAGCCTGGCAAAAGCAAACCTCACTTAGGTAATAAAGGTAACATTGCTTTGTGAATATCAATTGCACCTCCAGAACGTTTACCAAACTGGGTTTTTATATTACCGCAGGATGCACACTGAGCTCTTAACATAAGTCTACCATTTTTTGTTGTAACATATTGAGGATTTATACTATCAGTAAATTTCCTTTCTTTTACACAATATATTTGTTTTTGATTCATTTATATTATATGTATTTAAAATAATTAAAAGAGCACTTTTACCAAAAAAAAAATAATGTTGGTTCCGGTGGGACTCGAACCTACGCCCTCCTAAAATTGTGATTAACACAGAGTAATAGTAATTGAATACTCTTCATTATGGATTGTCTAATACCTTAACACGGTTTATGACATTGATAACATTTTCCCAATAATTACAATTTCGTCTGCTAAACAGTCTAGTGTGTATATGCTTATGATAAAATGGAGTTATAGGTTATAGAGTCAGTATATGAACGGGTAAACATATTTTTTATATTCTTTTCTTTTTATAACATATTAAAAATTTAAGACGTTGGTTTGTTTTAATTATATCTGACTGATAATAATACACGTTGAATCGCTTTTGAACAATATATTTCATTCTTAAAATCAATGTATTTTAAAGTAGAAAATTATATTAAAAAAAGTGCAAAAGCCCCGTCTGCTACACATTACTTTTAACCCCGACATCCGGTTATATCAATTATGTGCGCGCCCGATGCCGGGGTGAACATTCAGCCGTTCTTAAGCCACCTCACCTGTTGCTTCACCTGAAGTGAAGCATTGTTCCTCTTAAGCCGTCCCACCTGTTGGCTCGCAGCAGGATCACCTTTTACCCCATTGTTTGTTGTCTTTCGAAACCTTCGAAATTAGAGACAAGAACGAGGTAAGACAAACCCGGTGGCTATTACAGATTATAGGAAGATATCTATTATGCGCACAACCTTCAATTTGTAATAGTCACAGCTGCTGGCATCAAGCGGGTGGAACAGACCAATTACCGAACCTCTGAATCAATCAAGCTGCCATTAAACAGACAAAGCAGGAGTCATACTAAGCCTTCTTGAACGTAGCATGTAACAGTCGCAACATACTTAAACGTATTGAAAATTTTCCTTATAAGTTTCAAAGTTTATTGTCCGTTCTATACATGTTTACATACATAAAACAATCATTATACATGAAACATAAATGCATAGCCAATCTATTAAAGATTTGTAACAGACAATTATTAAAACATTTTACATAGTACAATGAATAGCACACAAATACAGTCCAAACTCAATAACCCGAACTCGCTTAAGTTGAACTCCCGCTTAAGTCGAACATATCTTTCAGTCTCAATCTAAATTTATTCCAATCTGACTTTGTTTAAATTGAAAATGTTTAAATCGAACCACGACTATTTAAAGTCAAAGTGTTTACATTTGTCCAGCCGACTTCGAGTTATAGAGTTTCAGCTGCAATATGAAACTACTTGATATACACATATCAAACAGATAAAATTCAAATTACCCTTGTTAATCTTAGTTTAAAAGCTGCCTTAAAATCTATTTACTTAAAACACTGAATTATTAATACTATGGCAATAAGCTCAACATTACAAAATGGTATAAAATAATGGAACATGTTTGGTCAGACCAAACATATGTTAGATTAACGAGAGCATTTTGAGTGATAGATAAATATCATCAATACCTTTAAACAATGGATAAATTTACACTGGCCTAAAATAGTTTGACATTTAAAAGTTACTATATACATGTCATTTATTAAGAAATTGACATCTTCGATCAAGTATTGCACAGCAGGTTTTTGCACTTAATCTCAATAATGCTGGGTTTGTTAACACAAATTTAAGCTTTTCAGGATCCGACAAAGATTTAAAATTTGAGTTACTGGAAATTGCCTTCAAAATTAAGGGTTTCCTTAAATCTTCATATAAGTTACAATTCAGTAAGACATGTATTTCATCCTCAACCGTATTACAAAAAAAAGGACAGGTTCTATTTTCAACTTGTAACCCTTCATATCTGCCCGTCTCAAGACGGATGGGAGCTACCCCACATCTGAATTTACACAATGCAGATCTATGTGAAATAGGCATAATAAGTTGACAATATTCTTCAACTTTGTATTCAGGTTTCAGTGTACAATAAGTTCTGAGCTTATTTCGGCCTCTACCACTAGCACTTTCTATTCTATTTATACCATTAAACCAAGCTCTTAGGTAATTTTCTTCAACATTTTTAGTGATCTTGTCAATGACATATTTCTTAGGTACATATTCAGAAATATTGTAATCAATTTGAGATTCCTCAAACTTTTTCTTGACATGGAAAAACCAATTTCTACAAGAAGTACCCAACTTAGAGCTACCCCAGACTGCTATTCGTTTATTGAGCCTGGTCATTGCAGTGTTACAGATACGAGACACATAGCTAGAAACAGTTTTCCATTGACGTACCATAGTAGGAGTCCAGGCCATCTCCCCGGCAAGAGCCAAATTAGGGATATATCTTCCAACTCCTAGAAAAAAGCGCATAGCACGATTATGAACCACATCTATGCATGAAAATGACCTGTGCCCCCATATGGCTGCCCCATAGTTGATGACGGGCCAAACAATAGCATCATACAACTTAGTGAATACATCATATGGCACTCCGCCAATAAGCTTACATTTAGCAATGACCAGGCCCAGTGCGCGACTTGCACTTTGAGCAACTGCTCTAACAGTAACATTGATATCTAAATGTTCCTTTTAATACAATGCCAAGGTAAGTATAATTATATGTTTAACACTGCACTTGTGCAATCCACTTATCAATAAAGTAGTAAAGCGTAATATAACACCATGCGTCATTAATCAATAAGGACAAAACTATTATAAATGTTTTTCAGTGTATGAATATTTCTTCCGCTTTTTTTTTTAATTGTGTAAGTAAACCTTGGTCCCTTCAACCTTACGTCCATCAAATCAGATGTTTTCATTTGGTTAAACCGGAGGCTTTTGTTTGGTTTAATCAAATATTTTCAGGGTATCAAGGATACCAAGTTGCAACCGAAAGTTCCAGCTTCGCAAGTTAGTATTTTAAGACAGAAACTTAGTTTCTACTAAAGTTTAGAGTAAGGCCAAAGTGCACTTATAAAATTGGGTAAGGGGTCAAGTGAGGTCATACCGTTTTAATAGCCTTATTTTACAATACTACTCCTGGCCATATTTTGGAATGAACCTGAGCCACAGGAGCCTCAAGATGATGATGAGCAGCCTCAGCCAGACCAATACCAGGGACCTCAGGGTGGCCGTGGAGTCAGACATTATGTGAACAACACCTGTTTTTAACATGTTCTGGAGTTACTGTGATTTCTGCTATGCATACAGCATATTGCATTACAAGGAAATAAAATTTGAAAATTGTTTCATTGCTTGTTTCTTTCGCTTATTCAATTCATCACTAACTCATTGAATAGTTTTGACAAACACAAAAGTATCTGATTACAGCAGATTTTTATTGATGTTGAGCACTTCAGCTTATACTGAAACAAGTACAGATAAAATTTAAATTGTCAAACACGCAAACAATGTATTCAAGTCAATATAAAAGTCACTCTTCATGTTTTTTGGTACACAATGCATCCAAGACTAAGGACAACTTCGGAATGTTCTCTCTAAGTTCTCTGCATAAGGCTGTCTGTTCTTGTATGAGTTTGAACTTTTCCCTCTCATTTTGTATAGAGACTGTGTAGAACTCCATTTGTAGCTCTTTAAGACTTTTCTGTAGACTGTTACAATAAATGAATTTACATGTATTTATGCAGTGTTCATGTTAAGATTGTGTGTTCTACACTTGAATGGCACATAACAATCATGCATGACCCTCTGAATTGAAATGAGTTGAAGGTTTCCTTCACTCCTTCCTTCAAAGTAAGCTGTCCAGATATGAATGACCCCTGATATTTAGAGGCTGGCAGAATCACTCAGTTTTGTGACTTTAAAATGGAGTTACATACATTATTCACTTGGTGAAATTTCTGCTAAGAAAACCATACTAAAGTTTAATCTAGGGGACTTATGTTTTACCTAAATTCCACATTCTTGGGTATTATTCATGGATTATCAATGTGATTTTAGAGAACTTACAAAACAGTAAGAACAAAGGAAAAATTATATATACAGTTGCAAATCTGCAAATATTTGAATGTGTTACCTACAGTTTTGTGAAATGGGTGACTAGTTCATTTTGAGGTTTTGAAGACTTGTCACAAACAAGGGGCTCTGAAATAAGGAAGAAGACATATTATAGGCTGTTTAAAGTACATACATTTTACTTGACATAGTAAAACCTTTCAGCTGGAATTAAACTTTTTTTTTCATTGATTTGTGTAATTATCTATTAAATTGTATACACTCAGAATATAGATTTGTACTTGTCAACATGTATCAAAGAGTATTGGCAGTTATATTATGCTTACCATATCGCATAGGTTACATATACATGGACTACATATACACACATTCCAGATTGTAAATTTATGCAATATGAAAATTGCAATTTGGAAACTCATTTCTGATTTTCAAATAGTCACATTAACTTTTGTTTCAAGATATCATATTGAAATTAATGAGAAGAAATGTTCCTTAAAGCCTCAGTCATTAACGGATTTGCCTTTAAACTGAAACTCTTACAGGAAACCACAAGAAGAGTGGTTTTAAAGATGTATACAATAGATGCAAGACTGAAAATAAATACTTTGTATTCTTAAAATAAGCTAACATAATTATGTAAAATGTATTTTCATCATCAAGTTTCAGTACATGGGTTGCACATAAAATACAAAATCTGCTTTTATAAGTTCTCATCATGGCATCTGAAGGTACAAAAAAAAAAAAAATGAATTGCAACTGAAGTTCAAATTGTTTTTATTAAAATTACCTCTATCTAAAGTACTGCTGCTTGAACATGGTGCTGCTGAAGCCCTGCTGCCTTGAATTGGTGCTGCTGAATTTGCTGCTGATGATACTGTAATATTCAATGGCTGATTCAAAACAAACACCAGTATTCAAAGGATTCCTCAAGAAAAATGAAAACCTTATATATTGAACTTACTAACTGTTGTAAATGATATTAAAACAGGAAAATATATTTTGCTCTTTGATCCATTGCAAATACTTTGAAGGGAAACAAAGGTTATTAAAGTTTCAAGTTTCAAGTTGTTTAACTGTAATGTATAGTCTAGATAGATTTATACCAACATTGTAATGAAAGTTTACATTTAAGAAATTGATCTAGATTCTACAGGTACTTACTTTCATCTACTTTCTGCAACTCTTCAGCATTAATAACCATACTAGGATTAATTTCATCTGCATATGCATTCTCTTTATCTAGACCTGGTATTAAGATGTATTTAAAAGTAATAAAGGAACTTAACAGTTTAGAAAAATATCATTACTGCAGCATACAGTATAGAAAATATTATGGTGACAAGGATGTCCCATGATAACTTTTTGTATTAATATATAAATAATTTCGGTTCATTTAGATTTCTTTATCATCATCCATGGTAGCATTAATGCTTTAATTTAATTAGCAAAATCAGTTGTTTTAAAAACCCCACTGGTACCCTCAAGTACAAGAAAGATACCCTTGCCATGTTCAGTTTGATTGGCTGTTGCTATAGTGCGTGTAAATATTATTTGTTTATAGATGATGGTGCCAGCATCAGTTAACATTTGACACTATTAAAAGTTTAAATGATTAAAAAACATTAGATTCTATGCCTGTTTACATTTACACATCGATTTTCTTTAGAATTATAGACGGAAATCTACATAATTTGAACATATACATAGCCTTTTGTCAATACTCACGTAAACTTATGGTGACAGTTTCACAGTCAGTAGCTCCTGGTATCCCGTGAAAAGAGGCTGAAGAACAGAACAATCCAGCAATATCAACCAGGAGTGGAACAGGCAATGGTGCTGGTGGTCCACTCCCGGTTTTCTGCATGGACACCTTCTGCAATGGTGGTCTCAGTTTTTGCCTTTTTAGTGAGGTTACGCCACTTTGCCTTCACTTCAGAGACGGACCGCTTCGCATTTCCGACACTGTTTACCTTTTCACAGATGGTCGCCCAGGCCTGAAATTTTAAGATACAAGTCATAAGAATCTTTATATTACGTCGGATAAATTTTAACAAAAACATTTGCTCATGAGCTATTTTTCGACAAACAAAGAATACAGAAATTAACAAAAATAAAGAGGCTAAAAAGTAAGATATTAAAGCGAAAGTTAGGCATATTAAAACAACATGCATACACTTTCATGAGATTAGAAATCTAGATCTATTTAAACTAATAAACTAAGTAAAATAACATAGGTCTACATTTTGAAAAAGAATTAAAGGACATTTCGTATACTAGATTACGGAGATGAACCTGTGTAAATCTACAGTACATCTCGGGATCATGGGGTAATTGGTCAATTGCATTTTGAAACTTACTTTGTCTTGAATTTTCTTTGTGATTCCAGACGCTCCACTGCAGTGTTTTGCTGAAATTGTACTGAAGTTATCTGTAACTGCGGTCTTTAACACCTCCACCTCCGACATAGAAAAGTTGTTGGCCCTGACTTTAGGTTTCTTGGAGGCTGGAGGTTCCATGTTTTTGTTTTGTCTTCTGCTTTGACAAATTCCGCGAAAATAACGTCACCGGAACCACCAAAATACTGCTTGACGGGACGGATTGGTTAAAATTAACCAGTGATATAGTAACCGGTGGTTAATTTTACCCAATTTGGTTAAGTAACCATTTGGTTATCTTGGTTTATACAATTGGTTAACCAAACTGGTTATCTAACCAGGTATGGTTAAAGATAACCAAAGGTTAGAGTTTAACCCAGGGTTAATTTAACCAAGCTTTATACAATTGGATGCTGCAGGTTAAATATGATTTATGACATAGTTTCAATAAAATTTCAGACATTTTGATATTTATGTGCTTGAACTTTTTTTTGAATGATAAAACTCACAGATTTAGTTATATTCTATCATAAGTACAAAAAAATAATTAAACATACTTTCACTCCTTTGTAAAAATTTATCCACATATAAAAGTTTGATAGTATGTTTAACATACAACACATTTAAAAAATGTGTATCTTTCCCATTGTTTTGCATTTGTTTCAATTCTTTAATTTTTCTTTTTTCTTTTTATTAGATACATTTCGATAATGCAGCTGGGCAGAACAAAAACAACTTTGTAATTTGGTATGCAGTATGGCGCACTTTAATAGTTAAGATTTCTTAGGCTAAAATGAACAACTTCCTGTACTTGTTTTTAAATGTGACCATGATGTATAACATATAACTAAATGTATTGCATGCATGTACAAGCAGTTTTTCAAAAAAGAAAGAAGGAAAATGTACTGAGGCCACGGTCGTAAAAAGTAGTTACCATTTTTTCTAACACTGTTGATACTAGTATGTCGTGTTAGAATTGTTTCATTCTTATGCGAAACAATATATCACTCAGGCCTACGGCCTTCGTGATATATTCTTACGCATAAGAACTCTAAACACGGGTTATTCTGCAATAAATCACCTTTGGGAACTTATTATTTCTTAATTGTTCACATAAGCAGTACTAAATGGCTTCAGAAAGGTCTTGCCATTATTCTGATGTGATGTAAAAGAAATTTGTTTCAAGCATATTTGTCCAGACTTATTTTACAATGTTCAGTTTGAAGATGGCTTGGAACCAGTTGATAATCATTACTTTTAGGTTCTCTAGACAGGTCTATGATATAGATACATTTGTACTACATTATGGTCTCATTTTAGGCAAAACAGTTGCTCATGTTGTATTTTAGTAAAAGATTCATCAAATTCATAGAACAATTCATATAACAAATGAATAATATGTCGTATAAAATATTTCAGTCACGCTTCGCCCTCGTGAAATTATTACGTCTGACGTATAACCTCCCATTGTGCATAAATAGTGTTGAAGCACTCTATTGCTAGAAGTTGTTTCTTAATTGTACCTTTGCAACTGGTAGGAAATTACATGATTATATGTGACAGTCATCTAAAGACAAATATTACATAAACTGCATCATTCAAAAACCAACACTTGGACTGACAACTAGTACTGATGCAGATACACAGGCTTATCTCAATCCATACTTGGTCACAAAATCTTAATGATGGTTTTCTCATGACCCTGCTCATTTTACTTAAAAAGCTGATAACAGTTTTGTTAGATGAATATTACCAAGACATTTAATGTTTCAGGACTACATGATACTATTGCATTGAGAGATGTTGGTGGCAGGACACATGAAATGTGCCCCAGATTGGCATTTCGGTGTATGGAAAGTGAAGTGGAGAGATTCCGATGCAGAAACCATGACCCAAGTGGCTGACACTGTGAGACAGTCATCAAGTTGATGACCCTGACAAACCTATTGATTTTTACAGCTGGAAGCCATTTCTAGAACAGTATTTTAAACCTGTTAAACTGTTAAACAGTTGTCCAAATACCATCATTTCTTTGTCAGTTCAGTTGAATCAGGTGTTGTATGTTGCAAAGAATATTTTGAACTTAAGGTAAATGTACTGAAGCAAGTGCCCGAGAAAAATGCAATGCCTGTAGTAAAAGCTTTTGCAGGTCTGAATGCAGCCCGTCAGTGGTATTTGTATGAACAAATTGGTCAGTTCTTTAAATTTGATCTTGCAAAAGATGTTGTTTGCCCGAAACCGTGGGTGCCAAAAGTAGAAATTAAACTTGATGCAGATTGTGATGCAAAAGTTGGTGGTAAGAGAAGGGGTAATTTATTGACATAAGACTTCATTTTGCGAGATAGGAAAATTCCTTTGCCATGAGCTGGATGCGATATCCACTTAATATCAAATGCTTCAAAGGTAAATAACTGTATGGTATCTATATGGCTGAACAATACACAAATAATTATGAAAAATATCATAAAATACATATTTGTTGTTAGACAAAAGTATTTTAGTTGCTTGTGTGAAGGGGCAATATTTATCACAAGTTCTTAGTTGTGTTGTACTTGAAGTCTTAGAAACTACTCTACTTTGGACAGAAAGTTTCAAGATTATTTTTTGTAGACATTGTTTCAAATTTCAATGCATTTGTGAATTTTTCATTTACAGTGTTAGTCTTGAAAATTAAAAAGAAATACAGAAATACTATCTGCTTTCTAGGCAACACGAACTTTTTTATAAGTAATGTAAATGTGTATGCTAACAGTTATTTGCATGAATCATGCTTGCATATCTCAAAACATTAAAGTTATGGAAAATGTTTATTGATAGTTCTTTGCTTCAACCATACATGTATATTTTACAACCACATTTTTAACAGTATGCCTTCATTGAAACATGTAGAAGTATTTTTAATTAATGTCTATATGCTAGCAATATTCTGTTAGGAATTCAAATTGTTATTAAAATGTTTAACATGAACCGTCCAGTCAGATGTCAGTATATCTCCAAAAGTTTTATGTAGATTGACCTGACATTTTCAGGGCTGTTTGTTTATATATTTTGTTGACTTTAATTTGATATTTAAATGAATGCAATTGTTTCAGTCAAAGGGGTACGTAGGATTTGGGCCGAATTTGGCCCCCACCAAAATGATGATAAAGTATATACCATTTTTTACCCAAATGCATGTATTTTCCAAAAATAAACATTCAAATCTGCAAGGACAATTATTTATGGAAAATTTAATGTTTGCATTATATGCTGTTGTGAAAGAAAGTATTAGCGTATCTTGGGGGTATACTTAAATAAATTGGAGAAACAAAATAATAAATGATTACTGTTACAAATCTTTAATCAAAATATTAATGTAAACACATTAGGCTATTCAAACATGTACAACCCGATAACAGAATTATCATAGAAACGGTTCTAACTAAGGGAAATAACTCTTTGGAATCCTGAAACTAAAATTTTCTTAAAAAACAATATTTTATTGTTTTATTTTTGTTTACGTTTCAAAGTATGATTTAAAATCATGTATAGAGGAAGAATTCTTGGTCTGGTATATGTGTGAATATAAAAGGTGTACTTTTGCTGTTAGTTGCCATGGCAACATGGCTAAAATTTAGAATTTTTTAACTTTTTTTGCATGTTATGGCTTCAATTTTTTTTATTTTTTGGACATTTATGGGCTTATAACTGTTACAACTGACAATTCACAATGCTTGCAAAGAAAGCAGAAAATAGCCTTTCAGTTGTCATGGTAACAGGTCATTTGGTAATCTGTTTAATAATGTTTCTTTAGGAAGTAAGTTTTCTTCATTTGTTGTCACAACTTAATTATAAAGATAAAACTGTTAGCAGTGATAACATGGATTTAATCCACTCACTTTGTTTTGCACGCGAAAACAAAGGTATAAAAATATTTCATTGCCATGGCAACAGAAGAGAAAATGTAGGATTCAAAGGTTAAGGTACTATTTTACTGGAGAAAAACAAGTAGAAACTGCACAATTTCGAAGAGAGCCAATTTAAGAGCTGGTCGCTGGTCTCATAACAATGGCAACAGAAAAAAAGACAAAATTATATATCTCCCATGATGGTCCGTCAGTGGTGACTCGGCATGTAACTTACATTTGAGCCACGTCATGAGAAAACCAACATAGTGGGTTTGCGACCAGCATGGATCCAGACCAGCCTGCGCATTCGGTAGCGCAGGCTGGTCTGGATCCATGCTGGTCGCAAACCCACTATGTTGGTTTTCTCATGGCACGGCTCATTTATTTTCAGTATGGTTTGAATTTGAACTTTGACCTATGTGCCAAATTATTAAAGTGGTCATCTACTGAACATAGTATGTCAAAGTATTCTCAAGCTTAAATAACCTGAATCACTGTGTATCTAATTGTGACCTTTATCTTTGACCTACTTACCCCAAATTATTCATCTGTTATGACTTAAAGCCTGGTGACCATGGGCAAAAGTATCATTCAGCTTTCGATAATAAAATATTTCAGTCTTAGGGTCACTGTGATATTGACATTTAACCTACTGGCACCTTAAAGAAAGAGATCATCTACTAATCTACAATGAATTTTGACAATCATAAGCTAAAGTATTCTGCTATTATTGGAATGATCAGTTACTTCTTTCAGTCTTCTCCATATTTTGTGTATAATCACAAATTCCTTTTATTACCTTTCCAGTTATTGAAAGCCAAATATGTGTAATAACCAAATGCTAAAGTTCTATTACCTTAGAAACTGAATGCAGTGTTTTTTCAGTTGTGTATTCATACAATTGTGATACTTGGCTATTTTATATGAAGTAAAGTTTATGACTTCAAATGAAAGGAAATATGGAGCTAGTTCCAAGCATAATTACGCAGCTTACTAGAAGACTCTAGACTGTATATATCAGCTTTTTTTTCTCATATAATAACTTGTTGACAGAAGATGGTCACTGAATGTTTCATTTTCATTTTTCAAAAACCAAGATATTTACACAGAAACAAAATTTATTACCATATAAACATATATTATATAACCACAAACATTTTATGTAATATAATGATGTAGGAATGTGATAAATTAAACAGTTTGATAAATAATTAGTATCTATAAGTTATTAAAAACACTTGACTATCAAGAATTTAAATTAGCATCCACATTGTAACTTAGATTGAAATGTAACACTGGCAGTCTCTTTCAACACTGTAACTATTACCCCCATGTAAATGTTACAAAAATGGATATTGCACTTTATTAACATAAACATTTGTCACTTTTCAGTAAATGTTACTTGTATATTATGTAAATTATGTATTCCAAGTCTATAATTTCTGATGCTCCTGCATGCACCTCCAAATTCATTGTCCATGGCTAATTTCAATCTAAATGGTATACCTAGAATAAAAGAAATAAAAATAGTTTTCAAAGTATTTAAAATAGTTTGCTTTTTGTGTAAAAAATGTTAAATGGTAAAATTGTAAGAAAAAATACTTTTCTATTTTGCTGTCTCTTGTAAACATGTTGAAAGATAGATGCAAATTACTGGGAAAAGTGCCATCACTAATTGAAATGAAATATTCAATCATAGGGTTAAAAAGAGAAATCAAACATTCAAAATACTTACAAGTCCTTAGAAAACAGATTAGTCTTTCAACATTTTGGGAAGCTGTATACTCTGGCCTGTAATGTAATATAAAGCAACTTGATAAATTTTTAAAATATCCTTTTGAAATGCAGTGACTGAAATATTGAATTTTGTTATGACATATATTGAAATCTGTCTGTTTTTGTCATAGTATATAGAAAATTGATTCTGAATCTTGTGCAGAAACAAATATATACATGTACTATCTTCTCATCTTTACAAAAAACAAAAATGCAAGGTACAATCAGAGCATACTAGTATATAATTAGTATTTTGAAGATTTATTAATCAGATCTTCCTTAGCTAATTCAATTCCACAGTTACAGGTTATGTGAAAGGCTAGGAAAAGAGTTCTAAATTACCTTCTTATCATACTGGTTGTTTTGGGGCATTCAATGCTTCAAGACACACCATAATACTCTCTGAAATAAAAAAAAAATCAAAGAATAATTTATGACATAACCAATATGCATAATTGTGTGATTCATTGATTAATTTAATTACAAATGTCATATCCATAATGTTTCAGAAAATATTTCAACTTCAAGTCTCTAACACTTTCAATAAGAATAAAAACAATGCCTTCATATAAGCAACATTCATCACACTACAAAGGCAAATTCATAGAAATAAATTATTAACAGTTTTGCAAAATATGACTGAACATTTTTTAATAGTCATCAAATAAAATTTTACATTTAATCTTAGATGAAAATATAGATTTAAGATGAAAATACAAGAAAATATTGAACATCTTAGATGAAAATCATGTTAGAAGCTTTATGAATATGTCCCTCCTTTAGATATAAAGCCACAAAATGAATTTCAAACAACTTTCTTGAATTAAAAGGTAATAAATATCCTGACAGGTACATGTACAAGACTGGCATTCCACAGCAGCTGCTCTTTCACTGAATAGAATGTGTCATGAGAACACAAGCCATAACACCACTACCATATTTTGGGTCTTATAGTTGATCTAGTGTTGCTCTTGCATAAATATGGCACACATTTCCTTTTATTCTAGAAAATATAGGTCAAGGAAATTTCAAAAGGACCTTGTAATACACTGCAACCCTGGATATACAGAATATAGAATAATTATTTTAAAGTGTTTATGCCTTCAGTTTAATCAAAGTAGATAGATGGTTAAAGAACTGTGGGGATTAACTTGGAAAGCCTTAATCATAAGAAAAAGTGTGTAAGGAAATTATTTACAATTTTCAAAAAGACATACCTTGTTGACCACTGACCAGTTGAAGGTAACTAAATAAATCATCTCAATTCATACCATTACCTGAAATATAATACAAAACAAACACTGATTAGTGCAAGACATCACAGTAATAATGATGAGAAGACCTTTACAATTTCAGTCATATTCTGTTGACATGAATAAAGCAGACAGTGAAGCATTCTTTTATACCTGAGGGGTTTGTCTCATTTGTGAAGGACATCAGAAAAATATTCCACATTTTAATAATCAATAAACAATATCTGCTTGCTTGTATTTGTCAAATTATTGCTTCATTACTTTCAGTAAACATGAAATATTCATATAGACTCTAAAGATCTAATAGAGATCATGTATTCAATGAGTACACACCTTCCATCAGGTTGAATCTACTGTTGTAAACAAATCAGAAAAATAATGCAAAATATGTAAACACTGTGTCAGCAGAATTTTTTTCTTTTGCAGTCTTATCAAGGTGGAGAGTTATGACCAAAACACCACCATTTTAAGGGTTCCTTGGTTAATAACTTAACAGACACCCCTTCCCAGTCCATTTAATTCATGAAATGTCATTATTGTTGTCGACTTCATAAACATCGTCCGGTTACTAGGTATGTCCGAAGCTCTAACGATGTCAAATTTACTAATCAAGTGCTGAAAAAAATCATTCGAAAATACAGAAGTGTTGAATATCTCTATTCACAACTGCAAATCATTGTCACGTTGATTGTGTGTCACTGTCACAGATAACTGTACCGTTGTGACACTTGTGTGTCAATAATTCTGCTCGGTTTCCATTGAAAGAGAATCGAATGAATACTCTTCTAGTTTATTTAACACAACAAAATGACATCTAATCCACTTACCATATAAATTCCACGTAGAAGGGTAAACAGTTGTAATTATTCCACGATAAATAATCTACTTTCGTTTTCACATCCACATGTTGACAGTGGCGCCACCTATAATATTGCCTGGCAACGAGCACCTAGCTTCAAGGGAGGCTACTCGTATACGTGAAAAAGGCCAGACAAATATTATCATTTTTTCCAAAATTCGTTTATTAGCAACCCTTGCTTTGATTTCTGGTTAGGAAAATATTAAATGGAATTAACAAATGTAATAGCTGTTATAAATTGTTAATCAAAGCAAGGGTTGCTAATAAGCGAATTCTGAGTCTGAAATGGCCGAATTCAGCAGTTTTAACACAAAATGCCAGTACCGTTCGTACTTTGAACTCATTTTACATCAATATTGAGAATGTGTTAATATTAAAAACGACACAGTTCGTTAGTTTAAAGTTTAGATTAATGAAAACTGTCGATTTTTAACACTGTCATCGATCTTTTTATTTTTCAAAAATCGGGGGCCATCTGCCTATATAAATCCTACGTACGCCTTTCAGGTCTAAAAACATAAAAAAACGTGGAAATTTTGTCATACTCCATGTTGCTAGGCAACAGAAATATTGAGGTCACTGTTTTGTAACTATATTTGTGCTTTATTATCATAGCTTTATTTCATACAGCCATGTTTGCAAAGAAAGCAACTTATTAAGGGCTTGTAAAATACTGAAGATTAATCTTACTAGGTGCAGTAAATTTTGTAAAAAACAGCCTGTTTGCAGACGAGATATTTTGCACATTGTCTATGTATTAAAACCATTATTTCTTCAAAACCACTTTATTTTTTGAACTGAAAATTTCAAGACTGTTTAGATAGAAAATATTATTACTCTTTTTGAAAAAAATCATTTTTGACGTAATTCCACTTTAATTATTGTCATATATAGCTTAAAAAGTAAGAAAATTGAAATGTCACCTGGTTGCTAGGCAACAGAACTGAAAACATTTGTCTACTGTTCTCCGCTTTTTGTCTTAAAATGTTGTTTTGACATGAAATAAAGAAATTGGACTCAGCAATTTGCTTTTGTATTTTATTTGCTATTTACAAAACTGTATTTGATAACTTACCTGAAGGTAAGAAAAATACCTTCAAATCAGTGCAGATTTGCACATATCTAACAATGCTCATCAAGATAGAATTCAATGTAACTTCACCATTATTTGAGATCTGACCCTCAAATTTTAAGGAATTTCTTATGAGACGTCATACAACGCAGAAATAAAGAATAGTCAAAAAACATTTTTTTGGTCAATAAGCCCCATTTTTATATTCCATGACACATACATATTTCCATGTTGGTGCAGAAATACTCAGAATTGGACAAATGCATTGATTTTGGCGTTTTTCTTGCTATTAATTGGCTTATATTTTCAACAGCATTTGTTGACTGTCAATGATTATATATAAAGAATGTAAATCAAACACGTCTACATCAGTTTTGACGTTAAGTTCTCGCAAAATTACGACGGTAAGTAATGTTGGGAAACATAACAGCGAAAAATCTTATGCACTGACCCCCATTTTTTCAGTATATCATTTTGTTTATAAATGGTGCACAAAATGTAGAAATATGAAAAAAATCTACGTTTAAGTAT
Source organism: Mercenaria mercenaria (assembly GCF_021730395.1). Lineage (NCBI taxonomy): Eukaryota > Metazoa > Mollusca > Bivalvia > Venerida > Veneridae > Mercenaria > Mercenaria mercenaria. The sequence goes on from NC_069368.1 coordinate 85,226,349, forward strand.
TTGCTTTTTTGCTATTCTATCTGATGGATGAGGCAATACTTTCCGACGTCAGAATAGGTTTAGTGGTAATTTGCACATAATAATCGTTTCAAGTTGTAAATGTTCATTCAAATATTTAGATATATAGAAATTTGTGATAAAAAAGAATGTTTGTAGAATAAAATGAACGTTTTGCCGACAAAATCGGATAAAAATTGTCAAAATTATTGGCGTTTAACGCTTAAAAGGCGCACATTTACTGTGGCCGCTAGGGGGCGCTTCGACGTCAAAACTACATCAGATATTTATTCTAAAAATGCACCATTTGAAAGGGGATGCATTTCCGTTCATTTATACCGAAAAGCCTCACAATCTGAGATTGTGCCGAAATTTGCGAGGAAAGTAGCGAGCCACGTTAAATCCCCATGGTTCTTTGACTGCTTTGAAAAGTTCATTTTTTGAATATATTACCGGACATTGACCTATGATCTTGACCCCCTTACCAACCGGGTTTGAGCCCGACTTGGCCTGTTTCTTCTAGATAATGGCTTGCTCTTTGCAACAACGTATCATTTATTAAGATTGGACATCAGGTTATGAAGACAAGACTCTTCCAACAAGGTCCGCCCCTCTATTTAATATATGAAGAAATATGTATATGTTCATGAAAAATGGTACATTTTGAGACGGCCACGAGTATACGATCTATATATCTGTTTAGAAAATGTGTTGAATTAAATTACAAAAGATATTTTATTAAAATATCTTGTGTTCGTAACATTCTACAATTCTTAAAAGTTAATGAAAACACGGACTTTTTCCTTACGGAAAAGTACGGAAACAGCTTTTATCCTAGATTACGTACAGACGAACGCACAGATGTTGTCTTTCTTGTCACAAACTTCCAGATATTGTCATTTTCTATCGAAACAAGTTTTTATTTGCAGTTATTTACCCAAAATAAATATTTCATAAGCACTTTTTCCTTATTTTACGGTTAATATTGTAAGCCAAAAGAAGGGCAATGTTCCCGAGGGCGTGTCCGCCGGAAAATAATTGTTTTTTTTTTTTCATATTCGTTTAGACAATATTTCCAACTACTTATTTAAAGAAATTTTAGTTTGATAATGATCTTACTCCTAACGCTTTAAATAATAAAATGAAATTAATGAACTTTTCGAAAAAATGCGACCAAAATTAGTGTTATACGGTCCCAATAGCAAGTCTACATATCGTACAGACGGACAAAACTTACCTTAAACTAGTTATCTCTATAGAAATAATTGATACACACAAAAGCCTGTTACTTTAGAGCCTTGGTTGATGTAAAATAACGTTTTAAGAAAAATAAGGTGTATATTCGTGTTTTTTTTGTTTGTTTTTTTTTATATGTCACCCATGTTCGAGCCCGGAAGACCTTTAGGGTAGGGCCTGAGCCTTGCGCTATACATTTAGGAAATAGTTATCGGATAGGTCTACAAATTCGTGTAACTTTTATAAAGATATCTTTAGTACTTTGCTCGTGAAAATGACCAATTTTGAAAAAATAAATTTCAGACCCGGGACTCGAACCCGTCTAGAGTCCTGTCTGACCAACCAGGGGTTCTGAATGTGAAACATTCTTTAATTGTGCAGTATTGAACAATACCTATCTAAAAATGTTGAACCCTACCAGAAAAATATAGATTTTAATTTCGAAAAGCCGATGTCACGGACATATTCGACCCCCTGGACCCTGAGGATGAGGGGGTCGAGGTGGGGGGGGGGGGCGGTAAATGTTTTAATCTGACCTTAATCTTTTACATATCGACTACGTAACCTCCGCGCGATTTTGCCTGGGTGCTGCCCAACAGTTTAAGTCCTTTACAAAATATCCATGACCTTTTTTGGTAGAGCTGAAAAAATGAGATGACGAAAAGTGAAAGTCTGAAAAAGTGCATTATTCTGGGAAGCTGAAAACTTCTTCATTGTTTTTGGGTGATTTGTTGTTTAGGTCAGGGTTTAGGGTCGAATCAAGGCCGAATGTTTGGCACCTGGGGACTAACCAAAGTCCGTCGGAATATCCCGACCGGGTCCACTTTCTATGTTGAAAATGGACCTGAAATTTGCCCCCTCACGGCTGTTCGCGGAATTAACCCTCCCGCAAAAATGTAACCCTTTTTAGCAAAGGTCATCAAGGCCAAAAACCCGGCCAAGGGTCAAGCCTAACCCACCGTTCAAAAGTTAAGGGACATTTTCGTCAAAAAATAAACATAATTAGCGTTAGGGTTTAGGGTTAGGGCTAGGGTTGAAATTGGCCCCACCCTGGGGCAAACTTTGTTTTACATAGAGTTGTATCGGGAAAACCTTTAAAAATCTTCTTGTCTTTAACCACAATGCACAAAGCTTAGATATTTGGCATGTAGCTTTGTCTACTGGACCTCTATCAACCTTGTTCAAATCATGGCCGGTCTATGCTCAATTAAATGTTGACTATTGAAATATCACTCAATAAGCACTGGTAATCAGTCCTTTCAGGGCTTTGATTTTTTATTTTGTAACCGTTTTCCGATTTCTTTCCATATTTTTTTTCCGAACTCGTATACCTGAATGCATATTACACAGTTGTCTAATGAAAATGATACTTCGTATTAAACATTTTACTGCTCGTTCTCTGCCCGTAGATGTTTTGAATTTTCTGAAATTGTTCCTAAAATGTTCTTGCATAGAATAGGATTATACAATTCCATGACTGCCAGGTTCATTTTACGCTAAGGTGCTATGAAAATTATCAATTTAAAAGCACAGTTAAAACGTTACTTCTTTTCCCCGCGTTTTTTGTTCAGCCAAGTTCACATTGTCTAGGATTTATTTGCACCTTTTCATTAAAAGGCTTGTTGCATTTTAAAATATTTGTTCGTATCGGGTTTAGGCCCGTTTCAACTGTTTGATAAACAGATTAATACAATTTTCCCCAGAAACCGGATATTGTTAGTTCGACCCTGACTAGCTACAACGCTCCATTAAGTGGGAAAGTTGTCAATTTCTTACGGAAAGCTATAAAGACAGGTTGTTTGAGTATACCGCCGTGACAAAGTTGGAATGTTGTTGAGAAACGGTTATTAAATGCATAAGTGCAATATTGTTTTTTGTCCGTACACTTTAAACGATTGACGTTAACTTCATATCGTATTTTATACTTCAGCTCATTTAGATCACAAGCTAAAATTGACAATGATAGCGATTTAGCGGTTATATTAGCTATAATATTCTCGTTATTAAAATTGACAACAACACATACTGATAAGAACGGTGAAAGTTTTTACCCGAGTGTTAAATATAAATACGGTCAAATGCTGAAAAAAGTGTAGCCATGGTTTTATTCTAAACATTAATAAATATATATCTATATTTTTTGTTTCTAGGTGTTCTAGCTTTAGTGGAAAAGAAAAATATAAGAAAATATGTTTAAAGTAGGCAGTAATTATATCCACTTCTTTTATGAACCACAGGCAGATATGTAATTGTTTAAGTATTACGAAAAACTGGATGCTAAATGAAATTTTTAGCATACAAGCAGTTACCGTCAACGCTTAGAACGCAAATACGTGGCGTTCTCAAGCGTAATGTTTGACATAGTGTTAGATGGCCTTCTTGGCCTTAAGTGTATGTTATAGTAAGAGTTCTGAAATAAACTTAAATATTGCGCATTAATTGTCTGGCTTTAGATTGTAGACGTATAACCCATGACTTCAAATATACATTATAAAAGGCCCCAGCTTTCATGACATCTCCCCGCTACGAGAGTAAACGTTGCTTGTATTTTGTGTTCCTTGGTATTATCACTACCCTCCTCAAAATATATGCACACCTCAACTCATGTTTTGCTGCTTCTTTTCTTTCTCCCTTTTCTTCATTTTGTTTTCCTTTTCAGTGAAGTTCTATACAGTGAATATAAATTAAAAGTTTACTTAGTCTTGCATTGTCAAAAAATTATCTTCAATGGCTTGATAATTACTCGCTCCACGCAAATAATCATATATTTTGATGTTGAAATTAGGTTCTACTTGCCAATGTTAAAATTGTAGTATTTTGAAATTAAAGTCGCTATTTAAAATAAATTATAAAGCTATACAAGTTCCGTAGATATTGGGATATTTGTACTTGTTTTAACGTAAAGGCGTGAGTGTATCGAATCCTGTCACATAATGTTTGAAAAAAATGATGCATTCCTGCAAACTTCAGGCCACTAAGCCGCCAACATCAGCAAGATTATTTGAGTACATCAGAAGTTTGGCACCTTATAGGCTTATTCAGATAATCAATGATATCTTACACGTAATCATACATAAATGAAATCCAATTATCTCGTGAATACGTACCCAGGGATTGCAGGTTTTAGCCACCGGTCCTCTGTACAAAGTTATGCCCATATGCATTCAACAAAATTCCAAATCGGTCAGTTTATATAGTATTATTATTTTGTTAATAATGCATGTATTCACACGAAATTTCACATACCGGCATTTGAATAGGTACTGCAGTTAATTATTGATTTATTTTAGCCGAATCATCGCCATAGTAACCGCATTAGGCGTTTAGACCAATATTGCACATTTTGCACGTGCAGGGCATGTACAGGGCATGTGCATCAACATGCACGTGTTTGTTTACGCTTTTGGCATTACTGACGAAAGTTCTACTAGAAAAAATATATCATGCTGAAATTGACATACAACGCGATCGAGCTGTCAGAATGTTGCTAGCCGGCACACATGGGTAAATTTGTTTTGCAATTTCAAAAGAATTTTGATATAATTTGTTTGTTGCTGTTACTTGTATAGTTATTTCCATTTTAACCTTATTTCCGTTTACAAGAACCTTCAATCAGTGGTTATCTACCATCCGGACTCTTTTGGCGAAAATTAGGTACAATTCATTGAAGTGATCGATTTGGGAATTTGTTGTAAAATTCTGGCAGCTCGGGCACGTTGCTCTTGTGTTAATTTCACCACGATATGTGGTTTTCTAGCAGGACATTCGTCAGTAATTTCAAAAGTATTCATGAGCACGTGCATATTGGCGAACAAGCTCTGCACGTGCAAAATATGCAACATTGGTCAAAATGCCTAGTTCGGTTACGTTGGCCGTAAGTCGGCCAAAAATAAATCAATAATTAGATGCAGTTCCTTTTTTAATGCCGGTATGTGAAATATCTCTTGAATACAATATTATTACCAAAATTGTGATGCAATATAAACCGACCATTAGGTATTTTGTTGAGTGTAGACATCATAGAATTACAAACTCGTGTATAACTGTCGACCGCTGATGAGTGAAATCAAGAATCAGTCACAACCGCTATGTTTTCTTTTACTTTGTTCGTTCAGCCCAGGAGAAGGAGCGCAGATCTCGATTGCATGGCGGGGCGTATGTTCTCCTCGGCGCTTTGATAGAAGACATGTACATGAATTCATTAGTTCTTCAACTCTGATCGAAGTTGAGAATTCGGAAGTACCATGAGGAGAGTTCAGAATCAAGAAACACATGTTAGGTTAACTGCCAAACGTACTATAACCGAAATTCTATTTAAAAAAAAAAACACTTAGTTAAAAACAAATCAAACATTTCTTTTTTACGTTTTATATAACACTTAACAGTTCAGTTTTAGTACAGCAGTTACTATCCATATAATTATCTTTTGACGTTACGTTTGTTATAATTCTAATGTTTGAATAAAGCATTCTAAGTGGAATATGTTTCTATTCTGTGTCTATGCATATGAGTATTACGTTTTTTTTTAATAAATAGCTCTGGAGATCTAGAACATCTTTTTAGAGGGTGATATTTCCAATAAACTAAGTTACCACCATAATTATCCGCTTCAGAGAAAACACTTCTGTTTACAAATAGTACTCAGTTTTCCCCTTGGGCAAAATCAAGTCGTAAAGATATGCCCGGCATTCTAATTACACATTATTTGTATATGGGTGTATTACATACGCCTCTGCATTTTTATATACAAGACAAACGTTATAAAGAAAATATGGAACAGAAATAACAATCTTAACTTGAAGAAAAAAAAAAATAAGAAAGGAGTAAAAAAAATAAAGGGAATACAAGTGCAAAGAGTAAGTCGGCACGCGAAATTTTAAATAATTAAGAATCAACATCCAAATGTTTTATGTTAGAAAATGTTATGTTTAATTAAGCTGGAGCGATTTCCCGTGACAGGCGATTCAGGTTAGGTTTACCTTATTTAAAACGCTATTATTACGAAACTTGCTAAAAGAATATAGGGTAGGTATGTCGTTATTTTTTTATTTTTGCAATTGAACTTTTCGGAAATTATTTTTGTGTCAAAAAATGAATAAAAAAAAAGCTGGGTGGGGGGGGGGGGAGGGTTATACCTTTAGAGCATCAGCAAGTTGATCTCTAACATCATGATCATGTTTAAAGCATAAAAAGTACAGTTTTGCAACTTTTTGTTAAAAAGTTGAAAACAAAATATCCAAGGCCGTAAGAACATTTAAGCTTGGGCCAAAAATTTAGGGTAGGTCGGTATACTTGAAACAAACAATTTTTTACCAGTAACCCTATCAACTTATGCTCATGCTGACAGTAGCACCGACAATGCTCAGGTGATGACACAAACTCATACTTAAAAGAAACAACAGAACTGGTGAGCTGAAAAAAATAATGTGATATTTTTGAAAAAGATTTCCTATCTTGTTTTGCTTGAAAAAATATTCTGGCTTCCACATATTGAAAACAATTCTGACTACCAAATCAAAAAAAAAAAGAAAATAACAGGCTCCTAGTCAGATTGAAAAAAAACCATAAGGTTAGTATAATGATTATATCATAACATAACACTTTTTTCTGGGCAGCATTTCATTTAACTATTGGACATTGTGTAGTGTAATTGTGACTGCAATATGTTATACTGATAACTTCAGTATATGAAAAGTAATCTATATTGTAAACTTAAGCATATAAGCAGGGATATTGGGGAGGGAAGTACCTTCTTTTGAGTATGATATATATATTTCCTTTTTTCCATACTGATAATTAAATCCTAAAAGCTCAATAGAATTCAGCATTTGGCTGTTGAAATATTCAGAACCATCTGCAGTAATACTTCCTACAAGGATCTTGCATCCTAATAAAGATTTCTAATTAAAATATATTTTTCCATGTTTCGTTAACAGTATATAACTTAAACAAATGTAATCGACAACCATACTCAGTGTTGAAATCTCCTTAGAATTCGGGATTTAGCATGCAGAAATTGCAAAATTTTACGTCCTCCCTAATACAGAAATAATACAACACTTTCTCAAAATAAGATGTAATATAAAATGTAATACGCATCATTATTTAAAGGGATATAGCTTTGAAACTTATTTTTTCATCTTTGTAGGTCAAATATCAACCTCACAGGAACAACTCCAATAACTCTGACATGCATTTTGGCCAAATTATGCCCCCTTTTGGATATAGAGAAAATCCTGGTTAAAGTTTTGCATTCAAGTTAACTAATGCAGATACGGGATTGAAATAGATATTTTAACAGTTATGGTAATATTCCTGCTTCTGGGATAACAATTTGAATAGTCGAGCTTTGGCTGTCTTACGGACAGCTCTTGTTAAGAATAGCTCTCAAACACACAGACGAAAAATGTGGATAACAATATTTATAATTTTAACTCTTTTTTGGCGACGCCGTCTAAATTCGTTTTCGTTACCTATGCCACGTGACTTCAGTTTGCAAATCAAACTACTTGACAACGCATTATAGATAATATATCAAAATGGAAGATTTATGCAACACTCTGCCTGATTGGACGAGAGTGTCAATTTCTTTCACTCTGTTGATTGTGCGACGCTGAGTGAAATGTAGACAAAGCATTTATCCTAAACGACGCTGTTCACAGTTTTAAAGCTAACTTTTTTAGTATTGTATGCAAGTATTGAACTCAGTTGAAATCTGTTTCATTATATATATGCTATATAATGACTGAATCTCATTTTACACTGAAATGAAGGTACGTTGCATACAGTTTATCTATGTGATATAACTACGGCCAAACTTTGCTTATGCGGTCAAAATTTGCTTATGAAACAGAAATATTGAAATAATAACAATTGTATGTTTTGCTTGACCTTCACTTTTTATAGGTGTGACGTCATTGTCCAAAGATTCACGAATAGCGAATATGCATTTGTTAAAGCGGGATCAGTTGGCCTATTTTAGAAATAAATAAAAATAATAAATAAAAAAATCCTTTAATTGATTTTTTCTCATGTATTCTAATCAAACTTGATTTGTAGCATCTTTATTAGGCCCGCAGCCAACTTTGTTCAGCTGGGACATTTGACCCCTTTTAGGGGCTGCTAGAGCTAAAACTAGAAATGCCTTTATACAGCGTCTCATGAACAGCTTGGTGGATCTTTGTCATACTTGGTCTGGAGCATCATTATAAGGTTCTCTTCCAAATTTATTTATATAGGAACTTGGGCCCTATTAGGGACCACTATAGCTAAAAGTAGATATGCCTTTCTTCGCATTAACCACTAAAATGTAATGGATTTTTATCAAACTCGATGTGTAACAATATCGTAATGTCTCCTGCTATTTTGTTACAAATGGGGATAGGGACCAATTTAGCTAAAAATATAAACACATTTAATGACCTCTTCTCATGAACCGCTTTATGAATCTTCATCGAACTACTGCTGTAATTATTCGTCTAAGGATAAACGAAACAAAATTGCAACCCTACGAAACCTTTGCGAAAAATTAAAAGAGAACCATTTAAATTGTTAAAGTGCGGTGTTTAGTTTTGCAATTTGAAAAATGTTAGATGAAAGATGAATGTTACATGAAAAATTTATTAACTTCTTTCCTTATTACAATTCGCCGACCATCATTTTTAAAGATATTTCTTGTTTAATATACACAGTTCATCACAGATTGTGATGAACGGATTAAAACTTTGTGCAACATTTCATTAACTTTAAAACTGTAAATTATGAACTCCAGAATCTGACATTTGTTGTCGTAGGAAAAAAATTGAAAAATAATCTACTGTCTTTGTGTCATCAAGAACTGGCCGTAGCTAAAGACATCGCATAAATCTTTGATGCTAAGCACTCCAACATCACAAGCACCCTTCATTGTTTTGATTTTTACTTTGTTTAATAACAAAGATTTCATTTAAAATACAAACTTTTCTCCAATGAAACAATAATCTTGTGAAACTTTTTTTAATGACAGAAATGCCTTTCTCTTAAAAATCAGCAGAATGTAGGATTTAGTGTTTAAAATACAAAACTATTGCAGGTTTCCCCCACCCTGCTACACCTTAATATATATACACACATATATAATACTGTGTAGGGTTTTCACTGGGCAGATTTTTTTTTCGCCACTTTGTTGTTTTTTTTTTAAATATTGCGCGCGGCAAAGGGTCAATAATGTCGAAAGATTTAGGTTTTACAACCCTGAAAAAAAAAAAAAAAAAACAAGTACAAAATGTCCATTGTCTGTAATGTAGTTCAATTATTGAAACAATTTCATGTACTTCAAAAGTACAAAAAGAATATAAAATCAATCAATCAGTTCAGCATTTTTTATTTTATTTTCTACATTCAACAAAGCTACAAATAACTCAACCATCGTAGCCAGGGGTGCACCCAATACACCATTGTTCCTAAAAACTGCAAACACGTGTTTTTAAACATATAATTCAGATCCCAAAGCGTTTTTTTTTTTTTTAAATTCTGCTCGCTACACTCCCAAATCTGGCATCAGTACTATTATATTGAGCTGAAGTCCAGGAGAGAGAAGAAAACAGATCAAGATCCACTGTCTTCTAGTATATACAAGATATTTTGCCTCATCACCCTTTCTCTACCCATCAGACTACTAGTACCTTGTATTAGATCTACACAGTCATCATTTTTTTTTACCTTAAAGCAGTTATTAGTCAAGTACATTGGTGAACTTTAACGAACATTTGTGCTTGCATTTTCATCAGATAGCCAGGGTATACTCATGATGTTGACAGGTATAATTATTATATGAAAAAAATCTATAAGTTGGGAATGTGTACCTGTCAAATATACATCGATATGCATCAGAGCTCAGTTCTACAGTTCATTTTTATGGGAGCATGCACCTTGACCACCCTTATATGTCCCGATCCACATCCAGTTTTGGCTGGCTTTGTCCATTGGGGTTAATATATCTTTTAGGTATTATATTAATGTATATGAAAATTAAAAACTAGTTTTTACCATTTTTGCTTAGAGAAGTTTGTTACTATCCTCTAAATCAAAGAGTTTGCATTTAGCTATTTCATGTGTACTTAGACAAATTACTCAATTCAGAATGTACGTCTTTATGGCGCTTTGTAGCTTTGAACAACATAAATATAAATAAACAGTTTGAGATAAAAAACAAAAAAACAATCTAACATCTTTAAGCAGTATACAGATTGTCTTTTAGCAAATCATAGCTGCAAAAACATTTTAAGTGCACTTATCTTTTTTTTTGTTTTTAGAATTCATGCAATTAATGATATTTTAAGAGTGCAAAAACAAGCCAAGTACACTTGTCCTGTTTTTGCTCTTTTTAAATTTGGTTTGCAGATAGCAGGTTTTTGCAAACTTCTGAAAAAAGGGTATTTTTAAATAAAAGCTTGTAAAAATAAATGGGAGGTATACGTATGACATCATTTTTGACAAAAAAATGTGCAAAAAAGTAATTTTTGAAAAAATGTCAGTTATCCAGCTTTTGCGCTCATATGACAATACATATACACCTGTTACCAAACAGGAGGTTTCAGTTAAACAGAAAATATTTAACGTATCTAAAATATGAAAAAAAATATATGAAATATAATATAAGATAAAAATATGAATTCAGAACGACATAATTTCAACCCAAATACCGACTTTATCCTCTACGCTAGGACATTCTAGAATATACTAGTGTTCAGTGTTATACCAGCATTAAACCTCAAAATAATATTCTTAGATACTACTTTGTGCATAGTCCATTTTCAAGTTGGCCAACATTTTGATTTGCATGTTCAGTGGAGAATAAATGAAGTATGTGATCTTAATAAAATCCTGTTATCTATACTATCGATTTTTATTGGATTTAGGAAGTATTGTCTATTATTCTTACTAAAAATATATATGCTTGAAACTGTGTAACATTCCACAATTTTTTTATATATCATAAATGCATATTAAAAAGTTTTGTAAACGCTCAGAGTAATATCAGAGTGATATGTTGAACCTTTTTTAGCATTGTTATGTTGTTACTTTGTATACAACGTTTTATTATTTCTCTAATGTCATGTAATAAGGTATGGTGGTTTTAATTCTCCATCTTCGGGTAATTTCCTTTATAGCAATTTGATAACTGATACTTACTACAAAGTATAAAACACATTTCGCATTCCTAGACATTGTCAATAAACAGCACGTCTTGTGTTCAGTACAGCCCTATTCCTACACCATTTAACATACATATTTGATTTACTGCCGAAAGAGAATCTGATATACCCATATTACATTACTCATAACACGTAAGGTAGGATGATTTTATAAAAGTTTAGGAATACACCAGGTCGGCATTTCACCACTCTTGGCTTACATAAATTCAAAAAGAGGTGGTATAGAAACATTTTCTTCCGCAAAAACAATACACGACATGCATATCAGGAAAAATATAGTCAGTATGTCCAGCGAAGCAAAAGGGAACAAAACAACTAGGTACGAAAGCAAGCGTTATGTTTAAACAATAACCATTCAAGAGGCACACGTAGGAGCTTTTTACTTTCTAACGATGTTCATTTAGAAATGAACCACGTTAGGTGTAGGAATGTGATAATTGACATAACAGTGTGCCAAAAATGAAGACATTTCAAATGAAAGTGAGCTGAAACGTTTCGAAAATGTTAAAGAAAAATATATAAATATAAACGAAAATAGTAGTTTTGAGGGAAACTGTAAATAACGTAACTAAGGGCAAGGTTTTAAGTCATTTGCAGATAAAGTGATATATATCTATACATTGTACGTTTTCGTAGTTTCCGAAGTGAGTTTCATATGTGAACAATACTGCATGAATTAGACTATTTTATCTGGATTGAAACATGTTCCGTTATGTATGTATGTTGTTATGTCTTCATATGTCTTTTTATACCATTCTTGGTTATTTATCCTGTCACACAGTCTACATTCTGATTCATACATGCTGGAACATGAGTCTGCAATATTATACATGTCTTTGTTTCGTAAATACCTGGTGTATAGTTTTATGTCCCGACTGACCCTTAACATGTAGCTGGCTAATGATTTAACAGTTGAAAATGACGAAGTATCAATAAACGCGTCCTGATTAAAATGCTTCGAATAATTAAGTCCGCCTCGAACAACTAAAATGGTGTCCAAACCTAAGTAAGTATAAAATTTTTCTGTAACGTAATCTTTACAAAAATTGTTTTCGAATGACAAAAAAAACTTATAGTCATCATTTATTCGTTGATGGATGCCTTTTCGACTAACTATCGTTTTGTTCTTTGAACATTTACCAAATATATCAACCTGTACACCTTCCCGAATAAGTGCATACACATATTCATCTCGATGGCTCTTAGCATGACAGTGACTCACAATCCAAGCTGCAAATTTATTTTTTCGTTTAAAAATAGCATCGTAATCACGGATAGGTAACTCATCTCTTGTAGTTAATACCTGAATAGGACGAAATATGTCCGAGTCTAGTCTATAACCCCACGACCAATTCATGGTGTTTTTCCAAACTGGGTCTCTGTACCACCGACGTGACGATGGTATAGCTTCCGGAGGCTCCATAGTAAAAAAGACCCAGACTTGCGAATTAGGACGTTTGCTTTTCAAATATGAGCTACCATATCTGAGTTTGTCTGGCGTACTGAAGACGACTGCTGACATCTGAGATATATTTTTAATTTTGTTTGTCATAACACAGTTTTTAAAATGACAGTTGTTTCTTATGTACTCATTTCCTCTTGCAATGTCGATCCAGAATGGTTTGTTTATGAATAGTATCTTCCGAATACGTTGCTTTGGAAAGTCTCCTGATGTTTTTTCTTTAATTTCAATCATATCCACAAGTCTATTCAATTCTTGTTTGTTGTTATATATGTAGGGTAACGTAGTTCTGTTTACTGCGTATTTGAGTTTGTTTAACGAAATCGTCAATAGCTTTGAAGAATAGATAACCGACATTTGAAATATAGTAAAGGCGATAAGGAGCAATAGCAATAACAAATATCGGGACCTGAAATTATTTCAAAGAAGCAGAAAAATAGTTTATTTTTCAGTTTGTGATTAAATTTGTTGTAAACTGATGCTCATTTAATACAATATCTGAATTCAGATATTGTTTTGAAATATTGCTATTTTTTTATATTACACTGGTAACGTATTCAAGTAAACGCTTGATATCATTTTAGAATATGTAAACATTCTTTCAAAATAGCACAAGAAAATATCGAAGTGTAAACTAAACATCAGGCTAATAAAAACCGACATGTATTGTTACAGATAAGTTAATTGCAAAATCTCAACAACGAAATTTTCAACTCTCGGATTCCTGAATAATAGCAGTATATTCATGAGAAATATCTAAAGACAAATCGGACGAACACTAAGTATATAGGATATTACCTGTTGACAAACATTTGTACCATTTTGCAACGAGTGAGTATATCCTGCCAATCCTGAAACAAACAAGTAAGCAATAAGATATATAAGCACCACAGAAGATTCTGGATGACTGGAATGGTTTTCAAAATATTGATAAATGATATCACGAGCTATTTCAAATGAACAGCTTTAAACGACTCGCGAATTTAAATTTAGATAAGTTAGCTCTGGTAATAAAAATGCATGTAAAAATTAGACAACAATGATATATAGATCTTTATAAATCATTTTCATGGTATTGATATAAATGTACTCAAGCAAATAATTCCATATAATCTATGTTAATTTGCTTTAAATTTACTATTTTCTAGTAATGTAGAAACGTATATTACAATACAAGAATTAAAACTCATTGTTCTACATGATGTCGCCTAAAATTCAATTGAAAACGCTCCTTTCCCTGGCACCAAACCACGTCATCCTTCAAACCGACAAAATCTCCTCCAACACCCCAGGCTCGAAAACTCAGTATTTCCTTGTCCTAAGATATTTCGAATACTTTTGAATTCATTCTGTTCGATAATCATTTTTATAAAATTAACTTTGATAATTGTATTGATATTTTCTAAATCTAGTATTTGCCTTACAAATAAATGAGGACAGGGACGGAATTCTGTCAGCCTAAGTTGCAACAAATGTTAGTGGAGAGGTTAAGAGGTGGGTCGCCTTTAGTTTTAACTACCGGATCATCTATCTCCTTTGAAACAACTGTATTGAATAAAGCTGTAATGTATACAGCTAGACATAAAGGGGATAGACAGGCACGAAGGCACAAATATAAAGAAATGACGAATAAAATGCATGTGTAATTCACTAAAGAAAATGGAAGTGTGTAGCCGTCCGGTAACTGGATGCCTAGCCTGTGTCTGAGACATACATAAATAATTAAATCTATGTTATCTGAAAGACATTTTGATACTGTCTTATGACAATCGTATGATATGGATTAGCAACGATGTAACTCTAGTCTTGATAAATGTATGCTTTTCTCGTCGCGAAGTAGCTGATCCATTAGATGGGCAACTGAATGTATAACAAAAATTGAAAAATATATAACATTTATACATCTCTTTGAACACATGATAAATTGTTTTCTAGTTAAGATCCTTTACAACAACACTGTGTTGTTTCGTACAAAACATGTTTATTTTTCTGTACAAAACAATTTCCATATTCCTAACTGATCTTGATTCTACATAGATATATTCTTTATTCCCTCCATTAAGGAAAGCTATCCAAAATATGATACATATAATACCATGCAGTAAACTGAATCTTTAATGCCACAAATTGTACAAATAATGTTGTTTTTTTTATAATATTAACATCATTATATATAACCTGTAACACCAAATAGTTGAAAGGTATATTTTGTACACCTTACCGAAACGAAATGAAATATGTGTCAGGGGACAACACTTTATAGATCAAATTTGCCACAGATTAATGCAGCATAGATTCCGGTCTTAATTGTCATCAGCTAGACTGCACTACAGTACACATCTCTTAAACTTCATATGGGAACAGGTCTTATGAATGATATGCAAACAGTCACACTAGACGTTTCTTTGTAACCGATAGTCAGGAAGAAGGTCGCAAATTTGTAAAACTAGAACTTTTGAAATGATTCTAATATAAGTATTTACACCTGCACTGAGGAATACAGTTTTTCACAATGCCGCTCTCTAATTGTGTCTTGACAGTAATGTATTAAGTGCAAGTATAGGCTTCAACAATCAGTCTACATCGAAGACAATATTTATATTTATCTAAGTAGAATAATATATTTATTACTTCTACAGCAGTGGTACATTTGTGTTTTATTTGCGGAACTGGTCTCAATAACGGCTTACTTCAGTTAAACATGTGACCACAGTTTGATGAAAGGATGCGTTTCCTTATTCTTGCCATTCTTTCATGCAGGGCAAGCGACAAAGTCGACCAAATATGTTAGTTTACGATAGTCAATTTCAGTCTCTATTGGAGAAATACCAAGGCAGCTTACGGCTATGCCCGTATTGGCAAATGGGGGCAAGTTCCGGATGAGTTTGACGCAACATCAGTGACTCCTCTCATTAGATTGGAGTGAGACGCATAATTCCATAATTTATAACCAAAGAGTCCCTTCGATAAAATAATTGATTTGTAGACTGTGGCCCATGCCACGGGACTTATACCATCGTATGATATTCCGTTGTTCATATAGCGTATCTCTAAGTTTCGTATTAGCTTCCCGTATTGTGTCGCTCAAAGCTATGTACTTATTACAGATTGCACCAAGATGAACGTACTTCTCTACCTTTTCAACAGTATCTGGGCCAAATTATAAAGTTCGTTGGCGCGTTTGAAATTGACAGGGCATTTTGTGGGGCCATTTCCTTGAGCATTGGTAACTTATTTCAAGCATGCCTTTCAACCAAGTTTTCGAATGAAATCAGCAACATGTCGGCCTACTTATGTTCATATTGTAGACATAGAAACCCATGTTTCTGTTTTCAAGCTCACGGATATTGCCATCTGTAAAGAAAAGATACAGTATCGGCGAACTTTTTCCTCTCTGATGTGTTCCCTGTCGGATGTTGAACCATTCTGATATGAAGTTGTGATGTATGTATAATCATAATCGAGGGTCTCCTGATTAGCGGACAATATGCACTAGAAGCCTTACCAGGGGCCTCCGTGGCCGAGTGGTTAAGGTCGCTGGCTTCAAACCACTTGCTCGTCATCGATATGGGTTCGAGCCTCACTCGGGGCGTTGAATTCTCCATGTGAGGAAGCCACCCAGCTGGCTTACGGAAGCACGGTGGTTCTACCCAGGTGCCAGCTCGTGATGAAATAATACTCGGAGGGACACATAGGGTCTTCCTCCACCATCAAAGCTGGAAAGTCGCCATATGACCTATAATTGTGTCGGTGCGACGTTAAACCCAACAAAATAAGTAAAGTATTTTTCTTACCGATATCGATGTTGATAAGATAGTATCTATACAAGTTATGTGCCTTTCATTTCTGAAAACAATAAGATTATTTTTACATAACCTAAATTGAAAAATATGTTCAGGCAAAGTAATATCGGAGAAGAAATAAAGTAGACGAGAAGTTGTTTAGCAATTGCTATATGGCAATGGCAATAGATTGACACATTTATATATATATTAGCAATCATTTTATAATTCAACTGCCTGGAAATAATAGCAGGTTTCTGAGCTTTTATGATATAAGTTTTTCATGGCAAGCGTTATCAATGTTCAACCTATCTTCACACAGTTCATTTTGCAATAATGCAGTGATGTAACGTCATAACAATAGAATAATGGAAACGTCGTAAATAGAAACTTTACATGAACACTCATGAATAGTATGTAAAATGCATCTCATAAATATCCATATGCACACACTCAAAACTTTCGAATACCGTACCTTCAAAAATTGAGATAACAGTAGTAACTATAACTATTGTTTTGCTGGAAACATTATTTAAGGAATGAAATTTTGATATTTGAATCACATGAAGTAACAGAATAAAATACAACATACTGAAAAGAACATTTTACCTAATCTACTCACTAGTTGTTTATGAAAAGAGTATAATCAATACATCAATTTCATCAAAAGTTTAAGGGGGTAATATTTGTTTTTGTAAAAAAAGAACGTACTGTCTACAAGAAAATGTTGAATCAAAATACAAACACACAAAGTGTTAAATGCATCAAAATTACACATAGACTGATAACATTAGCTATACTTACAACTTTTATCATTTGTATTTTCCAATTTAAGGTTATTGAGTAAGCATATATAAATCGATATTCCTAGGTGCACAATAATTTCCATATTAAATATACAAGACTGTCAAGTGTGCGAAGACTTGTATAATGTAGATGAAATGTGACTTTAATCATAGTTACTCGCTACGTAGCCACGGTTTTAAGGTTATATATGAACTACAGGTTTTCCTATATCACTATTGGCCGTGTTCTTATATAGAGGGAGTATATTAAACTTCTCACCTGAGCATAGATTGATGTGTTTATTCTTTATTATTTATCTATCTTTGGCCTGCCTACTTAGTTCAATAGGAAGAGTTCGTGACTTCGATCCTTGTGCGATGTGTGTGTTCTCTGTGTCTGAAATCGTTTGCTCTCCACCTCTGATTCGTGTGGGATGGTTGTCAGTTACTTGCGGAGAACAGGTTTGTAATTGTACAGATTCTAGGAACACTAGTTGGGTTAACTGTCCGCCGTTATATAACTGAAATTTGGCTGTGAAAACGGCTTTGAAACCCAAAAGAAACAAATTAATTTCCATCTTTGTTATTTCCATCGCACATTTAAAGATTCTATTGGCATATGTTCTATGACATTGTTACTATGATTTAACTTTAAAATGATGAATTAAGTATCAAAATCGTACCACGAATCCAGTCCGAAAATAAATATTGCAAAGCACTGTTTATCATTATATCCAAATTCAATTAAAGTTTCCCTAGATTCCCTCAGCTAATAATCATCTAGCTATAAAAAGACAATATTAATTGAAACAGGGAATTATCTGAAGTCAGAATATGGTTTTTAAATAAGAAAACGGGCGTTTTCAAATATGTTTTTTTTCTGTGACGTCATGTATATATTTTATCCACGCTTGTCAAACAAAGGAAAATATACATACCGTTGTATTTGTTTCTTTTTACCATAAATAAATTCATATATGAGCCATGCCTGCATGTCTCACTTTCAAATACGAGTCAAGCCTGCATGACTCACTTTCAGAGTTGAGCCATGCCAGTATGACTCACTTTCAGAGATGAGGCATGCCTGCATGACTCACTTTCCGTCATACTGAGACATCCATGGATAACTTACTTCTGTAAACGAGCCATCCATGGATGACTATGTAGCCGTGTCATCCACGGATGACTCACTAACAAGGTTGACATCCATGGATGACACACTTCTGTAAACGAGCCATCCACGGATGACTATGTAGCCGTGTCATCCATGGATGACTCACAAGGTTGACATCCATGGATGACTCACTTTCAAGAGTGACATCACTGAATGACTCAAATAATGCCTGTTATCAATTGATGTCTTAAATGTCGAGCCATACATGTATGTCTCAATTAAAGCACAGTCGGTTGATCCCTAGGTTTCATATGAATTTGTAAATACTGAATCTGAAAATCACCTGTTACTACGATTACGATGAGTTAAAGAAAATCATTCAAATTGGTATCAAAGTGTTATTATAATTTGGAGACAAGGGGTGTTGATCAGGAAGCAAATCTAAGAAATAATCATAGTTGATGCTATTTGGGTATCTTATATGTCGTGCTTTAGCCTACATTTTTTATATATTAATATCTACTCATTAATTTCATTGTTACACAACAAATCTTCTTTTTTGAAGTTGCAGAAACATTAGCTCAACCGGAAATAAATAGATTTGATCAGAATACTTTAACCACAGGAAGTATTGATGAAATGGAAACACATGTTCAGTGGCAAATCTAAACATGCTAATCTACCTCTTTGTATATCAAGTGAAAACCAGTTCAGTTTTTCAACTTTAATTGTTTATTATATTTACTATACAACATACTAATATTGAAGGTGTGTAAACTGTTCCTCGTATACTTTCAAATATTTGTTAACTCATCAGATCTGTCCAAATGATACTTTGAATTACTTCCATCAATCACAAGTAGATGTAATATCAAATTATAGTTTTAATTGTTTGTAATCTCTGTTTAACTGGACCACTCGTACACCCTTGTGCAAAATGCTAAATGATCACTCATTCTTCTGCCATCACAACAACTCCTCATGACTTCACCTCCGAATCCATTGCAACACCTGTATTTTTGAAAAGAAAAATGTAATGATTAATATTAGTAAATCTTATGATATAAAATCATTCATAAAAGGTGTTATCTGTTTGCAAAGATTTAGATACAGAAGCAAAAATACAGTTATCAGCTCTTAATGTCAAATCACAGTATTAATTGAACTGTAATATACTCCTCATAAATGTGTGTTGGGCATGTTGACAGGTATATTAATTAAAAGTATGCAAGACAAGCTGAAAAGTAGACTGAAATACAACAAGAGCTGTTTGAAAAACACATATCCCCACTGATAGCCTTAGATATTAAATGACCTTGAACTTTGACCCAGGTTCAAGTTTAATAGGCGTCTTCTATTAAAGGAGACTAACCATCCTATAAAACTGGAAGTATGTAAGTCAAACAGACCTTCGGGTGTTGAATTAAAATGGATTTCACCCTAAGTGACCTTGACCTTTCCCCCATGACCTAGAAATTATTAAGGGTCATCTTCTCAAGGAGACTGGGTAAATTAGATTTGCTGATACTGATCTATAAAGGATACGATGCTAAGTGACCTTGATCTTTGACCCAGTGGCCCAAAATTCATAAAGGTAATCTTCTAAAGGAGACCAATCAACCTATGAAATTTGAAGTATGTAGTTCAAACAGATTTTAAGATATTGCTTTAAAATGGATTTGACCCTAACTGACATTGACCTTTGACCTCATGACCCAGAAATTATTTGGAGACTAAACATCTAATAAACTATGAAGGCTCAAGTCCAAATGGTTCTCAAGATAACCAGTGAATGAAGTCATCCATTTCTCCTGGAAAGCACCTAATTTTCTCTACTGCAGTGCAACATTATGAATATATACGATATCTGTCAGTGATGTCTAAACAATATTGTATATATAGATATACAATATGTTGTATCAAACGCTTGGATTAAAATTTGCATATACAAAAACCTACAGATGTTTATTGTTAAGTAACATCCATAAATATAAACAAAAGTGTCAGAATGTCACAACATACTCCCGTCATAGCAATTTCTTTACACTAGCACCTGCATTTTCATATTGATTTTTATTGGCCAACTATAAAACAAGAGGGCCATGAAAATCATGTATAGCTCACCTGATCTATTGACCTAAAGATCACCAGGATTAACATTCTGACCAAGTTTCATAAAGATATGGTCATAAATGTGATCTCTAAAGTGTTAACTAGCTTTTCCTTTGATTTGACCCAGTGCCCTAGTTTCTGACCCCACATGACCCAGATTCGAACTTGACCTAAAGATCATCAAAATTAACATTCTGACCAAGTTTCATGAAGATACAGTCATAAATGTGGCCTCTACAGTGTTAACAAGCTTTTCCTTTGATTTGATCTTGTAACCTAGTTTTTGACCCCACCTGACCAAGATTTGAACTTGACCTATAGATCATCAAGATCAACATTCTGACCAAGTTTCATTAAGATATGGTCATAAATGTGGCCTCTACAGTGTTAACTAGCTTTTCCTTTGATTTGACCTGGTGACCTAGTTTTTGATCCTACATGACCCAGATTCAGCCTGGACCTTGAGGCCATCAAGATTAACATTCTGACCAAAATTCATGAAGATATATTTATAAATGTGGCCTCTACAATGTTAAAAATGTTTTTCCTTTGATTTGACCAGGTGACCTAGTTTTTGACCCCAGATGACCCAATATTGAACTTGGCCAAGATTTCATAGAGAGTAATATTTTGACAAAGTTTCATTAAGATTGGGCCAAAATTGTGACCTCTAGAGTGTTAACAAGCTTTTCCTTTGATTTGACCTGGTGACCTAGTTTTTGACCCCAGATGACCCAATATCGAAGTCGTCTAAGATTTTATTGTGTGACCTCTAGAACTACTGTTGTTACTGATCACTTGTGTGAAGTTTCATTAAACTGTGTCAAGGGGATCAGGAGAGATGGTGTGCACAAGATTGTGTCTATGTATATAGTATAGTAACAAAAAACAAAGTCCCGTAACTCTGCAAATTTTTTTTCTGAAAGAACCTAACATGCCCCATGCACAACTACTGTTGTTACTGATCACTTGTGTGAAGTTTCATTAAATTGTGTCAAGGGGATGAGGAGAGATGGTACGCACAAGATTGTGTCTATGTATATAGTATAGTAACAAAAAACAAAGTCCCGTAACTTTGCAATTTTTTTTTGAAAGAACCTAACATGCCCCATGCACAACTACTGTTGTTACTGATCACTTGTGTGAAGTTTCATTAAATTGTGTCAAGGGGATGAGGAGAGTTGGTGCGCAAAAGATTGTGTCTATGTATATAGTATAGTAACAAAAAACAAAGTCCCCTAACTCGGGGGGGGGGGGGGGGGGTGGGGTACAAAAACAAGAAGACCAAATGGTCCTTGGTCGCTCACCTGAGAACAGTTTGATCCAATTTAATGAGTATCTTAATACTTAAAATGCGAATACTTTTGCATAGGCAAGGTATTTGTTTTATTCGACCAGACGATCTTGTTTATGACCCATACTTGATCTCTACCTAGCTTTTAAGACAAACATTCTGATCAAATTTCAAGAAGATCCACTGAAAGATGCAACCCCTATTGCATACACAAGGTTATTCTTTGATTTGACCAGGTGACCTAGGTTTTGACCTAACATGACCCATATTTGAACTTGACCTAAATTTCATTAAAGCAAACATTTTCGTCAGATTTCATGAACATCCTACCTAAAATGTAGCCCCTATTGAATTAAAAAAATTCTTTGATTTTACTGGGTGACCTAGTTCTTGACCCCAGATCACCCCTATTTGAACTCTGTCTAGATTTTATCAAAACAAACATTCTAATCAAATATCTTGAAGATCCAGTGAAAACATGCAGCCCCTATTGCATACACAAGGTTATTCTTTTATTTGACCTAGTATTTGACCCAAAATGACCCATATTTAAACTTGACCTAGATTTCATCAAAGCAAACATTTTGATCATGAACACGCTGCCTAAATAATGTAGCCCCTATTGCATTCACAATATTTTTCTTTGATTTTTTTGGGTGACCTAGTTTTTCACCCCAGATGACCCCATTTGTACTCCACCTAGATCTATTTTATAAAGACAAACAATCTGGAAAAAAAATTCATGAATATCCAATGTAAAATGCAGCCACTATTGTATACACAAGGTTTTTCTCTGATTTGACCTAACGACCTAGTTTTTGACCCCAGATTACCCATATTCGAACTTGACTTCATTTTTTTTCAAGGCAAAGATTCTGACTAAATTTTATGAATATCTATTGTAAAATGCAGCTCCTACTGCATACACAAGGTTTTTCTTTGATTTGACCAGGTGATCTAGTTTTTGACCCCAGATGACCCAGTTCGAACCTGACCTAGATTTCATCCAGACAAAATTCTGGCAAATTTCATGAAGATCAGGTGTAAAATGCAGTCCTTATTGATTACTCAACGTTTTTCTATGATTTGACCTAGTGACCTAGTTTTTGACCCCAGATGACCCATTTTCAAACAAGACCTAGATTTTATCAAGGCAATCAGTTTGACAAAATTTCATGAAGTTAAATTGAAAAATACAGCCTCTACAGCATTCACAAGCTCAATGTTGACAGACAGACAGACGACAAACATTGAGTGATCACAATAACTCACCTTAGCATTGCTCAGGTGAGCTTACAAGGGTGCTCATGGTGGTGAACATTTGTGCTAAGTTAATCAAAATCCCTCAAGGCATGAAGAAGAAATGCTCTGGACAAAGTCATTCTTCAATTTGACATCTGACCTCCAAGTGTGAGCTTGATGTTAGACCTAGGGACCTGGTTCTTGCGCATGACAATCCGTCTCATAGTGGTGAACATTGAGCTAAGTTACATTAAAATCCCTCCGTACATGAAAAAGAAATGCGCTAGACAAAGTCATTCTTGTATCTGACCATTGGCCTCTATATGTGACCTTGACCTTTGACCTAGGGACCTGGTTCTTGCACACTCCGTCTTATGGTGGTAAACATTTGTGCCAAGTAATATTAAAAACCCTTAAAGGATTTTTGAGTTACAGACTGGACAAGGAAAAAAGCCCTTTTGGCCTTTGACTTCTAAGTGTGACTTTGACCTTTCAGCTAAGTGCCCAGGTTTTTGCGCATGCCACTTTGTTCATTCAGAAGATGTTGCCTATAGTGTTAAGGAAGTTTTTCTATGATTTCTGCTACTGTCCTACTTTTAAACCTTTTGTAATCTAATTTGAGACTTGGTCTAGATTTGACAAAATCAAATATTCTTAGGTTTAAGAAAATCAGGATGTGGCCTCTAGAGTGTTTACAAGATTTTTGTATGACTTGCCCTAATGACCTAGTATTTGAAATCAGGTAACTTGTCTAGATTTTATAGAGACAAACATCCTGACCAAAGTTTCATAAAGGTTTGGTACAAAATGTGCCCCACTGAGTGTTAGAACAAGGGTTTACTATCTATTGACCGTGTGACCTAATTTTTGGCCCACATGACCCAGTAACAACCTTGTCTGAGATTTTATTAAGGGTAACAGACTGACCAAGTTTCATTAAGATGTGATTGAAACTGTAACCAATAAAGTGCATACAGGCAAATTGTTGATGACGATGACACAGGGAGATTACTATAGTTCACCTTAAGCACTTTGTGCTAAGGTGAGCTAAAAATCTTACAGTTTAGATATGTGGTGCACAAGAGTTTAAGCTATTTGCCCCAAAGTGTGACCTTGACCTTGGTCATGGGTTGCGCGCTCTGCATGTCGTGTAGATGAAGTAAATTGGTGAAAAACTTGATGGACAATAAAAGTTTAATGAAAATTCATTCCAAAATGTGATTGGTAAAGAGTTTCTATTATCTGACCAAATGACCTATATTTTATGCCTAGGTGACAAAGTTTTGCAACTACCATTTAATTCATTTTGACCAACATTCCAACAAGATTTCAGGTATATCAGACAACTGTTCCTGTAACTTACTATAGGATCCCCATTTGACAAAGTTTCATCATATAAAGAAAAGCATTCTGACAAAATTTCATGTAGATCACTCACAAAATGTGGCCAGTGGATTGAAAACAGGTTTGTCCTACGATCTTATCCAGAGATGCATTTTTTTTTATTATGGATTGCCAAGTTTCTAAAATAATCTTGATTTCTTATTAAAAGCAAACATTCTGACCAGGTTTCCAATGGATCAGGTATGGTATTTGGAGTGCTAACAAGGTTTTTCTTTGACTTGACTAAGTGACCATTAAGACTAACATCTATAGCTATATTTCATCTACAGACCAAGTAAATGTCCTCTAGCCTATATACAAGATTTTTCTATTGCTTGAACAATTGATAACCAACGTTTTCTAGATTTTTTAAAGACAAACATTCTGACAAGGTTTTATATTGTTCATGTAGAAAATTTGGTATCTTCAATGGTTCATGGATAAATAGTTTTTTTTATAAATTATGATTTGAGTTAGTGGCCTTGTGCTTAACAGCTGATGACCTAGTTGTAAAATTGACCTAAACTTTAGTATGGACTGTTCTATATATACATGTAGATACAAGTACAAAGGGCTATAAATCTTGGCTTCCTCAAATAATGCAACTGAAACTTGCAGGAACATATTTCTTTATAGCAGTTAACAGTACTACCACATTTTATACTACGAGAAATGACTATGGAAGGACGGCTGAAAAGATGGTCTGCCAAAGCCAAAACTATATACTTCCGCCTTCGGCAGGGTATAACAAAAGAAGCCCATTATGAACTATGAAAAGGTTGTGTATAGAAAATGGTTGCCATCCTATACTTTATATACTGTACCTATTTTTGTATTGTCATGTTATCTCTCTTCCATGAAATATCTCTGCCCATAATTTTTATGACTGGTGATTTGTTCATTTGGAGGAACTGATTCTCTAGGATCCGAAGACTGTTTGACACTGCTCAGTCAAAAAAAACTTCAGAATGGCAAACATTTGAAAAGACATCTAAAAATATAAAATCATAAAAAATCGTATTATCATACTGTATATATACGTAAATATTTAATCAGTTTACAACTTCCATTTAAAATTTCCATTTAAACAACATAGTTATATTATTTGTATGGTGAAAAGCGCATATATTTAATTGAAAATGAAATTTGCCAAGATATTATGTCCATTAACATAGTGTCCAAGTTTAAGGATAGTACAGCCACTTATGCAATATATATCAACAAGCCGACAATGTATTCATATCACAGCAAAGAAAAGACCTAACCGCTTAACAAAAGCTGTCAGAGGACAGCAACGCTCGACTACTAGTGTTCAACAATCTTGTCAATTGAATATTGAAAACGAAAAAAGGAGGCAAAATTTTGTAAAATTGCAAAACAGTGTTATGGAACCTGTGCAATGCATATCAGCTTATAACAATGGAAATTTGTGTTAAGTTTCAATCCATGATTCCAACTAGTGGGTACTAAGAGACTAGTTTTAACTTTACATACAAAAACCCAAGAAACTGCAAAGTTGGAATAGGGGCATAATATTTTGAAAAATACAAAGTAGAGTTATGGAACCTGTGCACTGCATGTCAGATCATCACAGTGAACGTGTGTGAATTTCAATCCATTCCCTTGATGGGTACCGAGATACTGGCTTACGCATGGGTAAGTCCAACAGCTCTACCTATTCTTTGAATAGTCCAGCTAAAAAGATTGACAATTGTGGAATGTAATTTGCCAATAGAAAATTAAGCAAGGCCTTTTTACTAGCCAGATAGTTTTAACCCTGAATTCAGACTGACAGCCCGCACTATAATTCATTACCGGTATACTGTTTTTCACTGAAACATTTAGACTATTGTTTTGGTTTGCTCATTACCTGGTACTGATTCTCCAAAGGGTTATCAATGGTTTGTGCACTTTCACTCCACAACAGTATGCTTCTGTTTAAAGACATTACCCCTATAACCTATTGAAATAAAACAATAATTTACAGGCATTGTTCCATATCATTGTTTTGTCCAGCTTGTTAAACACAGCGGCTCAGTAATTTAATCGCCATTCTGTTAAAATCATTCATTTCTAAAGTAAAAAGTTATGTAAGAGATGACCTAGATTTCTTCAACTATATTCCAAAGAAAGTTAATAAAGACTAATTATTAGTCTCGTTTCATGTTACAGCACTACGAAAATATTTCGCACACATTAGGTATAGAAGCAATCAAATACTGGCTACATAAACACCCAGAATTAATACATCAACGGTTCACAAAAGAATGTATTCTTGAAGCAATTAAAACTATACTTGAAAACAATAGCTTTATATTTAGTGATATTTTTTAAAATCAAATAAAGGGTACGGCTATGGGCACAAAATTTGCACCAACATATGCTACTTTAGTTTTAGCATTTTTAGAAGAAAAAATATATACTAAATTAGAACAGAAATATGACATAGAATTTGTGAATCATATACAGGAAAACTGGAAAAGGTACCTGGATGATTGCTTCATATTCTGGAATAAGCAAATGAGGAACTCAAACGATTTCATGAAATTTTAAACGATCTTCATAAAGACATTAGTTTTACGATAGATTCAAGTAACCAAACATTACCATTTCTTGACATATTGATCATTAAACACGACACTGACAATAGTACAGATATATATTTCAAAGATACTGATACTAAACAATACTTAAGCTTTCGTGCCATACAAAGCATACAAACAAAAGCATTTCTTATAATTAAGCAAGACGCATTTTCACAATCGTATCGGATTTCAAACTTAAAGCTCAAAGTCTTGAAGAACTGAATGTTTCTAAATTCTCCTTTTCGCGATAGTATATATTCATTTACAGGCGTTTACACAAAAATGCCAGCGTGTTTTCATAGGATGCTTTCATTACTTGTACTAGGTGATCCGGGATTGTCAGAAAATATTTATAGAAGAAACTAACTTATTTAACTTAAATGGAAAAATATTTTATGTACATGAAAACATGTCCTGTGATGTGAAAAACGTCATTTATGTTATGACATGTAATGGCTGCCATGAATATTACATAGGTCAAACAGGAGACAAATTAAGAACTAGAAGAACAATTCATTCTCAATAAATTAACTACCCATAGGTAAGACAATTACCTGTAAGTAGTCATATAGACAATTGCTGTATAAAAGAGCCAAACTTTACTATACTCAAACGCAAAAGAAAGTTTGCATTTTTTAAAATTGAATGTTCTCAGTTCTAAAAGAGGTATCCGTCTACAATTTGCAACATACTTTGCTCGAAGCATGTACTAGGTAAGGATGTGATCCCCCCGCCCTTCAGTTTGATGAACATCGGATAAAAACTGCTCAAGTTAGAGAGCGAAAAATATCAACTTTTAGTCATTTATGACTAAAGAAAGACTTGGAGGACCAAGCTGGTTATCTAACCTGTCTGAGATGGTCTAGATATTATGTGCATAAACATTTTGAACAAGTTTGGTGAACATTGGATAAGAACTGCTCAAGTCAGAGAGAAGACAGGGTCAGTGTTCGTATTTTAGTTTTAACTAGAGCCTCTAGGGAAATACAGTTGGTTATCGAACTTTGCTGTGATATTATGTCCATTAACATTGTGATCAAGTTTGGTGAACATTGGATAAGATCTGCTCAAGTTAGAGAGCAGACACATTTAGTCAATTACATTTATAATTTACATTTACGTAGGACCAAACGGCATTGCAATGGTTACATTTATGTAGCCCTTCCCATACCCATCCCTTATTAAAACACAATGTTTAGGTCCATATCTCGACACTGAAAATTGTGCACATCACAATGTCACTATGTTGTTCGAACCTAAAGCGGCTGTTAAACTAACATATGGTTAAATTTTTATTCGCAATATAAGTCTTGGTGGGAAACACTAGTTTGATATTTTGACTGTAAAACCTTTGTAGTGTTCATACTCCTTTAACTCATACATTTGTTTTAATACATCTTCCAAAATGTTGAAGTATAATCTTAAAATTTAGTCGACCACTAACTTAATCGCCAGATAAAATTTTAAACCAGTAGGTCCTCTACACGGCCTTCAACAAACGAGAAAGGACTACTCTACTTACATTCTCAGATACTTATGACAGTGACTCCAAGTAAGAATCGTACAAAACATTATTAAGTGCCAGGATGCAAAACATATTCATTTGATAGCTCCTCAACCTAGTTCCAATACATGCTACTAGTTACCCACCCCCTAAGTGAATAAACATGCTTTTTTGTATGAACTTTCTTTTAAAGTATTTTTTCACAGATTTTATCATGTTCTGGAGGCCGAGTTTACAATTTGTGTGTGGATGTGAATTGAATCACTAAATGATTACGCATCTTTTCACAGTTCGACAAAATATCAGACTAAAATGAAATTTAATAGAGAAAAGTGAAAACTTCAAAGGTCGCTCAACACGACAAAAATGAAAATGTTGCAGGCTCGGTTTGATTGAGCCTGTTCATGGACGGTAGTGGAAATGCATGCTACCGTCCACGCCCTCTAGCCCCGGTTTGAGAAGAACTCAACATTTACACGTGCTAAAAGTACAAAAAAAAAGAACAAAGACAAATATCAAACAGGGAATGCCACGTACCAAAAACGCTGCCTCCCCAAAACGAAACCCGAAGCACGCAGACGCGTACACCACAAACACACACACACACATACACATACACGCGCACACACACAAAGCCAACACATTAGGACAAAACGGACAAACAAAGGGACACAGTGGGGCACCGCCTTGGAATGGTCAGTGGCAAAAACACCACTGGGGAGCTTAAACCGGTTTATGGTGCGCACCCAACCTCACTCTTACCCCCACCATGTTCCAAAGACACGGGACAGTGTAAATAAAAGTAATCCCCTCCAGGTGAATCTCTAACACACGTAATGGAAACAAAAAGGCATGGCATGTAAAACACAAAAATGCTCGTGTATAAATATATAAAAAGCAAACTTTTAGAACCAAAAACGTATGTACTCAATGCCTTTTCAGAAGACAGAGCAGCAAGAGAAACAACCTTAAGGGCCCGACGAAACAGACCAGAAGACAAATATCAAAACAGTTCAGTCCTTGTTGGATTTAAAAAACTGTTTATCATAGAGTCCTCTCCCTCTTCCGTCAGGCACAAGCCATAATTACCGCACAAGCTGGACTATTGTCGGCAATACATGTATCATGTTAGTACAAATGGGGTGTCATTGGCAGTACTGCAAACCGAGTTTTTGTACCTGTAGTATATGTTATGAGCTTCGTGACTATTGTATGAAGACCAACTAATCTTAAATGCAGAAGATTCATAATCGTATAGTTATTATGAACAAAAAAAAAACATAATTTTTATTCACTTGAACTCAAAGTTCCTCTTGATAAACAAATTTACAAGCAAATTAACATGGCATGAAAATACAAATGACATGTATACATTTTTAACGGATTTTGACATTAAACGTATATATATAAATATATTTGTAAGATTTTTCAGGATTTGGATGGACGGATTAACATTTAAATAGCATACAAGTACTATACAGTTAATATTAATATTCAACGTCGCACCTATGCGCCGCCACAAGCCAACAAATTACACTACACAAAAAGTACTTCGGAACTGTTTGAAATCAGTTTCTAACAAATAAAGGTGTATGTCAAAGTTACAATGCAAATGAGTAAGATACAAGTCGAGTGGCGCATAGGTTCAACAAAACCATACATGTAGGCCAAATGTCCATGTTACGCAACGCTGTAACTAGATGTGAGTATTGGAGTGTTCGCGTCTGATTCATGTATAGTTAACTAAAATACTGTCTTCTCTAATTCAGCACTACGCTAAATGGACACCCTAAAAGATACATGTTGCGTTACAATATTACACATTATTTAAACGCGACAGAAAGGACATTAATGCTTTGATAACAACAATAAACGACTACTGTTTATAGAACACAAAATGTAGTTCGGAACTGTTTAACATCACTTTCTATGTATATAGTTCCACATATATTACATTTATTGAACTAACTATTCATGATCTGGTATCGCAATTCCACAGCTTCATAAATAAATTTGCATAACATTTCAATTTCATTTTTTTCTGCTACTATTTAATAATTGTGTAAACTTAAACATACTGGGTCTATTTCTATACTTACCGTCTTAACCTTTCATATGCTGGACACTTAAAAACAAAATTGAATTCATCTTCAATATCGTTTGTATTACAAATTTCACAAAACCTTTGAATACGATCTACTCTCTCACTTGAAAATCAACCTGTTTGTATCCTTAGACAATGTGCTGAGGTTCGTATTTTTGTTAATGCTATTCTAAGTTTTCTCGAGGCTATATTTTCTAAATAAGATTCCAATCCAAAATTAACTTTAATAGATCTATACAATATAAGTACATTATTCGAATCTATACTGGCTCTCCATTATTGTATATACTCGTCTAATAATCTGTTTAAAAACATTCAAAAACTGACTCTGGTTTATATCTGTAGGATATAACAACACATCTAAAAAGTCATATCTTTCAAGTAAGTTTCGTACTTGTGTGAACCAGTTATTGCATCCCTTACGGGCATCTCTCAAACCAGAATCGACTATAGACTGGATAATAATATTATTTGTATTCGTTATTTTAAAGCAATATTTAATGATGCGGATGTATCTGTTTATATACAGCGGATATCTTCCAAGTTTCCCGTACTCAGCTACATTACTACTAGACTGTCTTACACCAAGAAGCACTTTACAAAATCTAATATGAATATTTTCTAAATTTTTCGACTTAGAAAAGCCCCATATTTCGCTACCATACATACATGTCGATGCCACAAAGAAATCAAATAGCTGTAACGCCAGTTTTATTTTTGTATCAGATTTCTTTAAATTAGCTATGGGGGTATTAAGAGCTTTTAAACCTTTACCATACAAAGTTTGAGTATTTAACATTTCCAATATAATTAAGTGTAACACCTAAATAATTAAAGTCATGGACCACATCTATAACATCTTCTCCGTATATCCATTTTTCTTTAGCTTTTAGACCACCTCTCTTACGGAAAACAACTATTTTAGTTTTGGCCACATTTACTTCCAAGCCCCATTTATTACAATATTCGAGTAATTTATTTAATGAACATTAAGATCAAAAGGATTTTCGCCAATAAGAACCATATCGTCAGCGAACAAAAGTAAAATTAAACAAACATCTTGAAAACTTATACCAGACTTATCTGTACTTTGTAAATACAGTTCTAGATCCTCTATAAATAGTAAAAACATTACTGGCGAAATTATCTCCCCTTGACGTAAACCAATGGAAATATCGAAAAAGTCAGAAAAACTGCCGCATGACTTTATACATGATTTTACTGAGTTGCACATACTACTTTCAATTCTTAGCAATTTACCATTTAAACCTATATTACACAATTTATACCAAAGTGCATTCCTGTATATGGAATCAAAACAGCGGCGTAAATCAATAAATGCACAATACAATCGTTTATTTTCATTCAATTTTTTTTTCAATCAGGGATTGTAAAATGAAAACAGCATCTATTGTTGAGCAGCCTTTTTTAAATCCGAATTGTGCATCAGATATTACATTATTTTCATTACACCATTTAGTAATTCGATGGTTTAATACACTAGTGAACAGTTTACCAAGATGACTTAGTAAGGTTATACCTCTGTAATTTTGTACATCTTCTTTATTTTCTTTTTTATGTAAGGGTATTATACAACCTTTTGTCAATATTTTCAGGTAAATACCCGATTCTAAAATATTATTAAATAATTCAGTAATATGACCCGAAAGAATATCACTTGTTTCTATAAAGTATTCATTTAGCAGGTTATCCATACCAGCTGCTTTATTTCTGTTAAGCACTGAAATTGCCTTGCATGCCTCCTGATAGGTTAAATTACTATTTAATTCAGGAAAAACAGGGTTAAAATCATCAAAATCGTGACTGTTATTAAAATTTTCTGCACTCTGGTGAGACGCATGATTTACCTCCGAGAACATATTTTCAAAATAAAGTTTAAAATCATCTAATGCTGTTCCATTATTATTTGCCCCCTTTTGACTTTTAAAATAACGCCAAAACCTCCCGAGGTTTGCACCTTTTTAAGTTCTCAAAATGTTTTGTTAATTGCCATTTAAAAGACCTGCGTTTTTTCTTAAAAAAATCTTTGTATGATTTCCTTAACCGCACCAATTCCAATTGATTAGACTCCGTATGAGAAATATTAATTTGCTAAAGAGCATGTTTATACATAGTCAAACCATTTAGACGACTTATCATCTTTATGTGTGATTTCAATGTTGGCACTTTTACTGCCATATTTTAAGAATAAGGGGTCTGCCACCTCCCTAACTACGTCCATGAATGCCTTCACCATTTCATTTACACTATTTGCATTGTTCATATCATATTATAATAATATACCATTTGAAACTGGCAATTTTGCTATCAATCCAGCACGGTATGCTTCTTTTGCATTATCATTCCATTTGACAATCTCGTAGTTAAAAGATGTGGAGCAATTTTCAACCTCTGAATGACACAAAACTTCAAACTTTAAAGCAGAATGATCACTAAACTAATTGAAATTGCTAACATTAAAATTATTTATCATTTTAAAATCTTTTTCACTTAACAGTAAATAATCAATCACGCTGGCTCCATTATCACTGTAACACGTGTACACACCTTTACCAACATTGGCGCCTAAACGACCAATAGCTATTTGGAAGGAAGCAGACTTGCACATGTCTTTTAGTCTGTTACCATAAGAGTTACTTCCCTTATCCATTGAAAATCTCGGCAGGGGCGTATCAATAAAATATTCATCCTCGTCGATGTCAGACACATAATTATCACATAAGATGAAATCGTTTTTACACGATGTCCTTACGTTACAATCACCGGAAATCAGTACCGTGCCTCTGGATTTAAAATATTCTATATCATTTTGCAAACAGTCAACTAGGTCTATATCCAATATATTTGCAACCGGCGAATTTTCGGGCCATAAATATACTGCCACCAAGTAAATATCGGAAGAGGTTCTGAAGAAACATTTATCAAACTTTAACCAAACAATCGTGTCTAGTTCATTTTTAACAAGTGAAATTCCATTTTTAATACTATTTTGTACGTATAACACAATTCCATCACTATTCCGCTTTGCATTGCGATGCCTAAATTTTCGATATAAATTATAACAAAAATAACCGTCTAATTCAATGTTACTTAATTTACTGGTCCATGACTCCGTGAGAATTATAACATCGCTTTCAGTCAAGAAATCTGTGAAATTTTTGTCCGCTCTTTTAGCAGGACTAAGTCCATTGCATTCCAAACTAAACACTTAAGTCCATCCGCGAGCTCCTACGCGTCGGGAACAGCTTTGCCGTTGACGTATAACCTATCGTATGAGACTCAGGCAGTATTGCCTGCCTCATTTTCCTGCTTCATTTTCTTGAAAAGACCTTTCCTCTTCACTGCAATTTCCGGTGAAAACTGCTCCGTGACATATCAACACGTACCCCTAAGTTTATGACTAGATTTCCGAACGGCTTCTCTTTCCTGGAACAGGTTGAACTTGCAAACAATGCGACGAATTTTAGTTTGCCTTTCGATTTGATCTTGTGCAAGAGGACCCATGCGATGTGCCCTTTCAATTTTCATATTTGCCACTAAGTCTCTTGCAAGCTGTAGTTTTTCGACCATGAAATTTCGGAGGATAGTTTCTGTTTTTTTCTGGATGTTCATTAGTTTATTCCTTTATTCCACCGAAAATCAAATTATTACGCATAGATTGCGATTGCATATAGGTCAAGGACTCTTTCATTTCGACATTTTTCTTTTCTTTATGAATACTATATCATTTTATTACTCGCAACTCTGTTCGCCACAAATAACACGTATCGTAATTGACTGTATTGTAAAAGAGCAATAACATTTACAGATTTTAGGAAATTTTAGGTTTAGACAAAGCCTCTTGTGTCCAATGCCTCTTAGCTCGTCCAAGTGGTGGTCTATGTTTTAGAATAACATGAACAAAGCTGCACTTTCTCCTAGGATTTTAATCAGAATAGTGTACTTGTTACAATAGCCAAAGTAAATTGTACAGAAACTTGTGCTAACCATCACCTTGATTCATCGGTTACCTATCATTAAAGGCTACTTTCAATTCATCCCGTCCAGTTTCCTTCTATAAACTGTTGCGTTAAGCGGTACCTGATTTAAGCGGGCAGCGGCCAATTTAATGTACACCCGAATGCATCTTCTTACCCGATTTAACGGTCACTTCGCAACTTGTCTCTACTCAGTTATCGACGCGAGGTCACAGAATGATCAAGTATCAATTGTATACATGTTTGTCATAAATTATCCTTGATTTATCCCGTTAAATTGCGTATTTGGGAGAGGTGCCCAGCCTGCCTGAGCATGATTTTGGATTTTCTATTGAGATGTTTGCGTAACTGATAAAGTACGTAAGGAAACTGGATAAAGCTTTTACTTACCTAGCTGCTTCTGAATTGATCCAATTATCCTACAGTCCCCGAAACTGGTTTTCAACCGGTAGGGGACTAACAAGTTGAATTATTAACACAAAACCAAGATATTTGCAGTCAACATTTTTAAAAATGCAGCAATATTTTGCAATAAATCACTGAATAATGTTTCACTTACACAAGTGAGAATCATCATTGCATCAGACTCATTGGTAATTAATGACTTACATGTATCTCAGAAATTCACATTCTTTGGGATTAACCTTTGGTTCATAAACCATTTGAATGGGATAATAACTAAAACTGTTTTTATTTGATAAAGCTATTTCTAGCTAAATATATGCCCATGAATGTTACCTTCAATGAGACAGAGTGTCATACGCAAACCCAAGATTCTTATCTCAAAGATCAAGGTCACACTTATGCGTCATATGTCATTTTAGAGCTTTCCTGTAACATTGATCAGAATGGAGCATTATTTTTCATTACTTAGCATAAATGGACACCTGCATGAAACGGAGTGTCACATGCAAATTGGCCCATGTACGAAATTAGTTCACATAAAAAAATACGGGATCCGTATACTACACATAGTGCATATACGGGAAAAAGTCTGGTAAACGTATATTTTAAAAATAATGGTCCGTGTATTCCCCCTATACGAAAAACACATTCGGTCTGTATGTGACAAAAGTACGGGATCTGTATACTGCGTATATCTTGCATATACGGGGAAAAACCTGGCCCGTATATCACCAAAATACAGGTCCGTATATCCCCGTATATCAGATGTAAATACATTCCGTATATGCCACAAGTATGGGATCCGTATATTACGTATACCATGTGTAGCAAAGTAAAGTTTCACTTTATTTAAATTGATGAAATAATTCACTCATTATATTTCTATGTACATGTCGTATGTCAGTACTCCGTATTCCGTTGTATCATGTTTGTACTATGTGTTCCGCTGTATTGTGTTGTACTCCGTGTTTGTATTATTATGTCCAATCATGTGTCCACCCGTGCATATGAACTTGTTTTGTAGGATATGAGTTTAAAAGCTGGAACTATTACGTAGTTGTAACCAAACGATAGAATTTTGTATACTTCTAAATTTCTGATAAATTTTTGAACAGTAAGAAATACTTTCTTGGTAGTTTTCATTTGGTTTGGCGTTGTTTTTGACCGTCGCGGTCTAAATTGTGAATTGCTACGTACTTTTACATTGCTATATCCGATTTTCGCGATATCATCTTTTTTTTGTCAGTTTTTATGTGTTCCCAAGTAATTTTTAAAGGTTGAATTACGGTTCCGTGTGTTACAATTTGTATTGTTGTGTAACATATATTCTTTGAATGTGTTTTGCTTGCTGCATGGTTTCCTCATATTGTATTCAGTTTTACTGAAAATTTGCAAGCATTATTTGACATATATTGTGCTGTGTGCTTAGATTCAAACTAGAATACATTCTAGCTATAAGAAACATATAGTGTCGATTACTAGTCTAGTTAGCCTAGTTAAGTAAAATATCAGTGTTTAGAAAAGTTTAGGGTATTCAATTCTTTGTGTTTACTGAGTTTGACCTGATTTCTTTACTTTCCCAACTAACTGCACTGTTATTTTTTTTCTTTGGTATAATTTACACAGCACAATTTTCAGTGTGGTGTGAGTCTTAAAAGTTGCGTGTGAAATATTCGGAAACACAAATTTGCGTTATCCGTTTTCCCATTCTATGTGTACTCTCATTTTATGTGTATTTGTTCGTGTTTACTGGTAATTTGTGTACATAGATAGTAGATACTTGTTCGACAGCATTTCAGATATATAAACTCTTGATTTCTGAAATTTGCATCAGGAGATTTTTCATATTGTCCATATTTGTTTATGATCATGATGTGTTTTGTTTGATTTTACTTATAGTGACCATATGTGTGTTTCTATAGAGAAATTATCACAAATCTAATAGTTTTCAGATTTGATATTTTGTTCTCAGCATATTTAGACATTTAAATGTAATTTGATTACACAATATTTATTTCCAGTGTCCTGCAATTGCTGTAACTTTCTACTTTCACTTTCAGTTTTGCGGTTTTCTTTTTGAACAAATATATGTAAACTAATAAGATATATTTCATTTTCAGCATATCATGTATAAGTGCTGATTATTACCAGAACACTACTGTAGAGAGATTCCAGTAATATATAAATATTTATTTGCAGCTTGATTTGTCCAGAACAGGTTATAGTATTTGAAGTTGCAAATCATATTACATACACGTACTTGTGTTTTAAGTGGCTTTAGTGTATTTATTGGTCTGGTGAACCTGTGTACATTTATTTGTGTAGTGTTGATCAGTATATAATTTAACTTAATACACAATACATGTGTTGTGTTTACAGCATATTTGAATATTGACTTTTCACACACAGGTTAGTTTGTTTACAAATACTGTAGATCATTTGACCTAGATTTGTTCTATACATCCTTTTGTTATAGGGATTAGTGACAGCAGTATATTGAATATTTCTATACTGAGTTGACCTTGAAGGCTTGTTTTGTTATTTAGAAATTAACAATACAGGAATTCTGAATTGAAGTTGAATTTAATTCAGCACTTGCTTTTTTTTTTGGATTAAATCGTTCGCTGAAATTAGCTGCATTAATTTTACAGCTGAACTTTGCATTTAGCCTATAGTTTATAAAATAAAAAATAATTAGTTACTTTCATCAGCTGCAGTTCTTAATGGCATCCTTTGAAAAATAACTTGATTTGGAACTTAGAAATATTTAACTTAAATAGTTAAAGTTACTTCAAACTTTTGAATTTATTTGAGTTTCAGTATAAACTCAGTTGATCTACAAAGCCATACTTAGTGAGAACTGGAATTCAAGCCGATGTGAGTTCATAAAATACTTTGTATATGTTTACAGCAATTTGATATTTTTTTTTTACTTTTTGGTAATTTAAGGATTACCTTGTACATTGATATTTTTTATTTTTGTTTTTTTTATTGTGTCGTCTTTTCTGTTCTTACTCACTGAAGCAGAACTTGAAAACACTTCGGTACTATATATCTTTTAATGCCTACAGAGGAAGAAATGTTGAAAGCCCGCTCTGCCAAGTACAACATTACACCCAAAGGTACCCCACCTACTGGTATATCTGCTACAGATACTAAATCTAAGAACCCTCTCATGTTCCCACCCACAGGTCTACCTTCCACCCATGTGCATTTCATGTAGTTTAGTGTTTTCTAGCCTTCTTCGTTCCATCTTGGTAATATTCACAAGACTCCTTCACTGTTTTTACTGACAACAACCGTTGAACTATGACTTATCACTTTTTTGATGCCACTAGTCATAGGTCGGTTGCTGCTTTGTCTGCTTATAACTTCAGAATAGTTAAAAGTCTGGAAAACTTCATGCTTACTGTACATAACTGCTTTAGCCACAAACCTGATTTGTTTCCTGAAGCTGTCCAAGCTATATGTCTGGGCGTCATTGCTTATATCTCGCCCCTTGAATATTTGTCTGGTGGCTCAGCTCCTCAATTGGCCACTGAGAAGTTACTGCTACCTACAGATACCATCGATTGGGCCAAGAGGTAGGCCAGTGACCCTCACTGGTGAACCTCACCAGTTTGTAAGATGTTTACAACTCCAAGTCAAGAACAGATCGAATGGTAGAAGTAACCCTATGACGCAGTTAACATTCCCTATGAAGACCAACCAGTCTGATTTCAACGGACATCCGCAACAGTGAGAGTTAACAAGAAACTAGAGTCTACACAACAAAATTCAAAATGCGAGAAATTGTGCATATGCAAGCTGGACAGTGTGGTAACCAGATAGGTGCCAAGTTTTGTGAGGTTATCTCAGATGAACACGGAGATTCAGACTTACAGCTTGAAAGAATTAACGTTTATTACAATGAAGCTACTGGCGGTAAATATGTTCCACGTGCTATATTGGTGGACTTGGAGCCTGGTACAATGGACTCTGTCAGATCTGGACCATTTGGACAGATTTTCAGACCAGATAATTTTGTGTTTGGACAAAGTGGTGCTGGAAATAATTGGGCAAAGGGACATTACACAGAAGGTGCTGAATTAGTGGACTCTGTGTTGGACGTTGTACGAAAGGAGGCCGAGAGTTGTGACTGTCTTCAGGGATTCCAACTTACACATTCCCTTGGTGGTGGTACTGGATCTGGTATGGGAACACTTCTGATCAGTAAAATCCGTGAAGAATACCCAGACAGAATCATGAACACATTCTCAGTTGTGCCATCACCTAAGGTATCCGACACAATAGTTGAACCATACAATGCCACCCTATCTGTCCACCAGCTTGTTGAGAACACAGATGAGACGTACTGTATTGACAACGGGGCCTTGTACGATATCTGCTTCAGAACCTTGAAATTGACCACTCCAACCTACGGTGGCCTGAACCATTTAGTCTCTGCCACCATGTCTGGTGTAACTACATGTCTCCGATTCCCAGGTCAGCTGAATGCCGATCTCCGTAAATTGGCCGTCAACATGGTTCCCTTCCCACGTCTGCACTTCTTCATGCAAGGAATAAGGTTCAGTTAGAGTACCTTAAGGGACCTATTAGAACTTTGCACCGGAATCTATTACTCCCTTTTATTCCAATTCCCGAGGCTTCACCTACACCTTAATCAGTCCGCAAGGTCAGATCTAGGTCTACTCCGCCACAAGATGTCGAGTATGATGGAGTATCTATAGTTTCAGTTCCAGCACAGATATTTACGTCATTCCTATGCGTAGAAATCTACCCATTGGTCATTCACCTAGTCCACCGACTAGTGTTAATCAGACTTCACCTTCTTTATTTCAAACCCACTCTGTGACACATTTCGTCCCAGATTCACCAATTTCTGTTTTGCCCAACCAGTCATTACGAACACCAGTTCCAGTCGCAACACCAGTTGTAACCCCACAAACATTTTCTCCTCCAACAAGACCCAGACGCGACAGGCGTAAACCAGAACGCTATGGAGAATGGGTTTATCAACAGTCCATTGACAAAACAAGAGTACTTTGTCTAAGATTTATTTGCATTTTACAGTGTTGTTTACAAATTAGTGTTTTATAACCTATAAATTTGGTGTTTTGTAATCTAGAAACAGCCAAATGTGTTTAAGTCGTTTGTAACAGTTCTTTGTTACAGGTATTTGATACATGTAGATTATGTGTGGAAATGAGCTGTAATATTCAGGAATTTGCTGTTTTCATTTTTCAGCGTAACACATTTTACATTTTCAAATTGATTTATTGTTATTTATGAAACTTCTTTTTCAGATATAAATCATTGCAAAAGGATATTTTATCTTGCATATCATTGCGAAATAAATTCTATGTTGAATGTATTCGCATAGGTTTCAGCAGAATTTGATAATTTTGATTTAATGCTTTCTCTAGCATTAAAATACTGTATCATGTATATTGTTGTATTATAAGATTCTTTCACAGGTTGTAGGTGCAGATGGGAATATCCGGCCTCGAGGGTAACTGTTAAGGCCGAGTTACCGCCTAAACAGTTACCCGAGAGCCGGATATTTCCATCTGCACCTATAACCAGTGACAGAATCTTTTTTTAGCATACCGATTTCAAGAAATAATAACAAAAATAAAATCAATCGAACGGCTTTCTTTTTAGAACTATTTCTTATGGCAGTGTATTTAAACAAAGCGCGGGAAATCAAACGTCCGTAAACAGGAAGGACGTCATGGCGCTTCAAAACAAACAACAATGTTTAGTTCCGGTTTTGTTTTATCAGTTGCAGCGTAACGTTATGAATTTTTGATAAAATAACATGATTTGAATCGAGAAATATACTATCAGGAACCAATAGGTACTGTCAAGGTATTGAATTTTTATTCCGTTTTTTAAATAAAATATAAGTTACTACATAAATTTTATACATATATGTAGTTCGTTATACGTCATTTACTGCACGAGAGTCATCTTACACCCCGGGGTGTAAGATGGATTTTTCCAGCACCGGTAAAGATACCAGAAATCCTCGTCTGGTATGCAAGAAATAATTTTATGGCTTTACTTCTACATTATAGAATGAGATGCTGAGCCTATTTCATCATCCAACATTGATTTTGCTATTTTTTTTTAAAAAATCAAGAGAGGCAACTCCTATCAGAATGTTACATGCTGCACTAGATTGAT
Organism: Mercenaria mercenaria; assembly: GCF_021730395.1. NCBI lineage: Eukaryota > Metazoa > Mollusca > Bivalvia > Venerida > Veneridae > Mercenaria > Mercenaria mercenaria. Next base: position 85,267,737 of record NC_069368.1, read on the forward strand.
TACACACTGTGGTCAAATATTTAACTTTACTTATTTTGTTTCAAAATTGGTCGAACAAAACTTTTATTCCTTTAATATTCAGGAAGTCAGAATTTAAATTTCAATTATAATTGTATTCTTAGCTCCCAGAATGTCGGAGACATTCCAACAAAGTGAGGGAGTTTGTAGGAAAGTCAAGTTTCACCTTATTTAAATTGATGAAATAATTCACTCATTACATTTCTATGTATATGTCGTATATCAGTACTCCGTATTCCGTTGTATCATGTTTGTACTCTGTGTTCCGTTGTATTGTGTTGTACTCCGTGTTTGTATTATCATGTCCAGTTATGTGTCCACCCGTGCATATGAACTTGTTTTATAGGATATGAGACGTTTTCTTTGGTCAGTTATGCTTTTGCACAAATAACAACTTTTGGCGCGAACTAACATTTGCACGGCCCTCTATATTTCATTCTTGAGAATCATTGGCTAGTGAACTCAAGTTCCTTTAGAACTACCTTTGTAATTTGGTAAAATGTCCTTATCTTTGGACGCCTTACTCTTTAGTATCTAAGTGTATCTTTGCTAGACGTTTCTGGTAAGCTATTTTATTTAGCATTTGTTCTTTTTGAATTCAGTAATAACTTAATTACCGCGAGAGATGTATTTTGTGAAATCTGTATTTTCCACGTCTGATATTGTTGCATTGTAATTCATATTGTTTTTATGTTCCTGATTTTACTGTTTTATGTTTTTCTTCGTGTACTATACTGGTACTGTCCTACAAATAAATAGGTGAAACTTTAACATGGTTGTGTTCACCATAATACCCGAACTACCACTACTACACATGCATATACGGTACAAGTCCGTAGCCCGTAAATCTAAAAATACAGTTCCGTATATTCCCCGTATATGTCAAAATTACGGGATCCTTATACTAAGTATATCTTGCGTATACGGTCCCGTATTTTCGAAAAATACGGGACCGTATACTCCCGTATATTGACCCTTTTTTCGCAGTGTTGTACAGAGTATTTCTAGATTATATATATATTTTTTAACATTATCATTTACTTAATAACATCAGAGAAATAAGTGTGTGTGTGTGCGTGTGTGTGTGTGTGTGTGTGTGTGTGTGATATCACATTTGGATCTGTTAGTCGGTGAACAAGATTTGTTTCATGTTTATAATCATACACATCAGCCAATTCAAGGGTTGGGTGTGTTTGGTGGGTTAACGATATTGAATTAATTTATATTGCATGAAGTCACGTAATATGATTTCTGCCCAAATCAGATAAACAATCAAGGTAACTGAACAATGTTAGTATAATTAAAATGCCAGATATCAGCTACATTATCCTAAAAGATACATTTACCAATACTGTATTGCATTTGGTAGGCTAATATCGGAGTAAAATTGTCCTTCTCCCCAGCCGCTCTCGAATAAAAAATATTTAAGGCCATCAATGCCCTCTTGTGTATAGCTCTAGCGCCTCTCAAAAGGACCAACCATCCTAATTTGAACAAAACAATTATGTACAGATCAAATATGATGAAGACCCATCTTGTAGTTCATAAGAAGAACAGATTTATGACTGTGTCGTTTCTTCAGACTTAGTGTTCAGTCCATAATTTTTCCATTGAAGGGACTTTAAAGTAATTTGGCACAAGTTTTCCCAACGTCAAGACAATGTGTCACGCGTAGGAGCCAGATCCCTACCTCTAAGATCAATGTCACATAGAGAGGACATAAGTTAACAGAGTATGTTTCGTGTCCGGCCATAGCTCTGTCATTCATCTAGGGATTTTGATATAACTTGGCACAATTTTTCTCCACAATAAATGCACAAGACACAGACCTCTAGGTTCAAGGTCAATGTTCAACTTAGAGGTCAATGATTAACAAGTTTTGTGTCATGTCTTGAATTCATGACAGGATTTTGAAATAACTTGGCACAAATATTTCCCAAAATGTTCCCCAAAATAAGATGACGTGTCCTGCACAAGTCCCAGACCCCATAGCTCCTAAGTCAAAGTAAATCTTGAATGTCAACATTTTAATGCATCAGATTCATGCAGCCAAGTAATTATTTTATTGTTACTTGAGTTGCTTCCTTTCAATATGATGTAATACTACACATGTATTTCAAATCAGTTTTACCGCTAATTTAAAAAATGAAATTATGTTTAAATTAAGTAAAGTATTGGTATTGACAAAACCCCCGAAAAAAAAAGAAACAAATAAAAATCAAAATAAATCTTTAAAATACAGGTAGTAACATTTCGAAGCATTCACAAATTAAAATAATAGATTTCGTGATATGTTCAAACTACATACCTCTACATGGTATATGATAGTTATCTATAGTTATTTTAATATGTTCCCGCTTACTTTGAAGAATATGTTTTACTGATATGCAATGTAAAAATGTATTCAAGCGTGGTACGTTGGTAACACTTTTGAAATGCTGAGACAGTTATAATTCTATACAATAATGGTATAGCTGAAAAGGCATGAATTACCAAAGGACACGTGTATTCAGGATAGTTCTTTTATTCATACTGATATATATTAGTATCAAACTAAACAAAACTCTGCGATCAACTCATTACAAGGATAAGCTAAAAATGAAATGGACAATTCTGGTGACAGTAAACAATGGATATTTCAACTTTTTTCAAAACTGGTATCATTACTACAGAAAACTTCATTTGAACTATCAGCTGATAGTCGTAGCGGAAGATGATAAAGTTTTCTTAAAGCTGAAACAAATTAACGAAAACTTAATGACAATTATTAGAAGCTGGAGGAATTCTTCGAGCGAGGCTGTAGTATATGGAAGTCAAGAGTTTAGCGAGCTGTCATCTGGACGACCAACGTATGTTCTTAAATACATTCAGCATGGACTAAATATTGTGTATGCAGATTTAGATGCTGTCTGGTTAAAAAATCCTTTTCCTTACTTCACTGGAAGCTTTGAAATGTGGATGCAGTCGGACGGGCCTAGGAATTTTTGTACAGGATTGATGGCTATTAAAAGCAGTAATGAAACTATAAAGCTTATGCAGAAGTGGCAAGCTTCATTGAATGAAAAACTTCAAATTGACCAGACTGCATTCAATAAGGTTGTAAAATATTCAAAGGTACGCTTAAAAACTCTAGATACGACCCTTTTTCCTTCAGGAAAACTGTATTTTCGAGAATTCAAAAGCGATCAACGAAGAAAAGTTGTAATTGTTCATAACAATTTTATTAAAGGTCATTCAGCAAAACTTCAACGCTTCATGAAATATAAGCTGTGGTTCTCTCAGTAGAAGGTCAGTCATCAACTAGCAAAAGAACTAGGGTTGAAATGTAATTATCAAATCTGGAATATCAAAATCTACATCTTTTTTAAAAATATCACAGCTGCTGTGACCAGAAATTTGTCCCGGAAGCAGACTATGACATAAGCATACCATTATAAACACATGAGTCAAAATAGACAGACGCGGATGATCTTGTGGAAGGAATACTAAAGCTTGAATAAACTGTGCTTAATAATAAACATTGTGGTCAAGTCGAAACAGAGCGTCTACAATAGACCTGTCGTGTGTTTCAAAAATTCCAGGCTATCTATATTTTGTTCCAAAGGAAAACATTAATAGAAACAGCAAGTCACATGTTATTAATTAAACTATTTGACAGGATCCAGTCTTTATTCTAAATGGCACTTAATATCAACAGCTATTTCATACTAGGAATGAGAAATAAACATAGTGGATAAACCTTGGGATGATATAATCCAAAACAATTTCTGAATGTTCGAGATTTCTAAAATATAATTCATATGCACAGGATTCTGTTCATATTAAACATTCAAACATCATATTTCAGTCTTGAGTTCCATAATTAACAGTGCTAAAAAGATATAGAATGCATTTTGTAAACCAATGGAGAGAGAGGGGGGCTCCGTGTGGATGAGAGGTTAAAATCACTTGACCCTCACCGATGTGGGTTCGAGCCTCACTCGGTGCGTTGAATTCTTCATGTCAGGAAGTCATCCAGCTGCCTTACGGAAGGTTGGTGTATCTACCCAGGTGCCCGCTCGTGATGAAATAATGCACCTCGGGTCTTCCTCCACCATCAACTTAAATTGTGTCGATACGACGTTACACTCAACAAGAAAACAATGTCTAATTTCAGAACAAGGCAACAAAGTGGAAAGCGTCTTCAAACTGACCAGACTTCATTTAATGAGTTCGTAAAATATTCGCCAATAAGCTTAAGATCCATTGTTACGAACCATTTTCCTTTGAAGAATTCAAAAACAACAACAAACTTAACTGAATATGACAATTTTGATAATTTGTATGTAAACATGTTCATTCTAAACAATTTAAAATCACGAAATAAATCTTGCTATACGGAATATGTTTTGTCCAAAGAACTATTAAATGTGTACAAAATACAGATTTCCATTTTTTACAAGCATTTTTTATCCAGTCACTTCAAACACTGCGTTAAACGTACTATAGAAAAAAAAGATAAACATTGGCTAATTACAAACTTTGTACAATGTTCATAAAATACGAACAACCTGGAAAAGTGAAAATTTAACATTAAGCAACCAAACTCCAGGTAAAATTTCTGAACCATTAAATTTAAACATTCTCCACGACAAAGCTTGGTAGTAGTATCTTTTGTGAAGTTTGGTGTTATTCCAATCAGAGGTATATGAGAAGTAGAACAGATAAAAAAATGACAAATCAAGTGATGACCCCACTGAGAATAACCTTTTCAACACATTATAACTATTTGTGAGGTCTTGTGAAATTCAGCCTAATTGAATATAGCAGTGTAAACACTGTAAAATATGACAAATCAAGGACAATCAATCTGCTAAGTCACTAAACTAGAACACCCCCATAATACATGTAACTTAGCTAGGCACTAATAACTAGTGAAATCAAATTGAAATCTGCCCCAAAATGAAAGAGAAGTTGTCAACGTATTATAAAATTTGAAAAATAAGGGGCAAAATCTCACCAGATTGGAATATGCCGATAATATGCATAATAAGGCTTTGCACTTATCACTCTTGTAAGGTTGGTTGGAAATCTGCCGTATTGAATAGAAGAAGTTGCTAAAACATCATTTAATGTGATGTATCAAGGGTCATGACTCTGCTCAAAACGGCAAACAATAACATGCCCACGATATGCACAACTAGGCTTAGCAATGATATTATTTTTAAGTTTGGGGTAATTTATCGGGGTTGCGTCATACAATTTGTCCGTGCGAGGTTAAATACGACAAATCAAGGGCCATAACTCGACTGGAAATATTTGAACCGGAACATGCCGATCAAAAATACATCAATACTTAGGACTGATTGCTTGTGCAAGGCTTGGCTGAAATCCGCCAGATAATATAAGAGATATGGCCAAAACAGCATATGATTTGATGAATAAAGTGCCATAAATCCATTGGAAATTACTGAATCAAAACATGCAGACGTAATGCACAAGAAGGATTGCCAATAATCAATCTTGTGATGTAAATCCCACTAGTGGTGTCGGAGGAATTGCGTGGAGAAACTGTGACATACAAACTAGGTGCTTGCCCGATAGGGCAATGCTACAAAGCTACCATCTGAGGGATTATGACTGAACGCTTCTAAGTCAGAATCTCGCCCAGACTATTGCACTCGACGATACTCTGCGCAGCGCCTCCGTCGTTTGGCACTGATAGACCGCGCTCTTTGGGGCGCCGGTGGTACAGCCACAGCAACGAGCCTGGCTGACTCTTCGCCACACGGGACGAGATCCATCCCATGCGAAAGCAGCGGTGTGAAATCATCCATAGACGACCGTGCTCTAGGTCGGGGTGTCGTACTTAGTAGAGCAGCCACCACACTGCGATCTATTCAGTTCCGTACTCAAAGACGGGCAATACTCTCCGCCGTTCAGTTGTACTCTCTGCCTTAGAAGGTTGGTAGCAGGAGAGCTCTGGCAATCAATTTTTTTTCGCTCGATCTTTCTCGATGATTCCCACGTTTAGAAAAAGTGCGTTTTCCGTACTTTGTGATTGGTTTTCTTTTTTCCGCTCTCTATCTCCCTGTGGATGATGCAGCAAGGCAAGAGGCAAGGGTGACGTAGGCCTAGCACGGTGCAGACGGCTGATGCTGGCTGGACGAATCAGTCAGTCCCTGCTACCCTTGAACCGCGCAGCGATGGCCCGCCGAGCCGAGCTGTGTTTACACAGTGGTATAAGGGAGACAATTTCGACGTCTTCTGTCTCTCGTGGTCGATACCCACATCCAGAAAGTCTAGAAGTGCTGCTCAGTGATACCCACATTCAGAAAGTGGTCAATTTTCGTACTTTGTATTTTTTCTTTCGGCAGAACTGCTTGACGGGGCTCTGGAGCGGCCAGCCCTGGTCGGAGCGAGACGTACTACCGGGACCAGGTCGCTGCGAGGTGGCGTTCGGCCACGGCAGCCGTCTATGTGCTATACGGTCTCTTCCCACGTGGAGAAATTGCTGGCTGATCATACCCACATTAGGAAAGTAGTGTAAAGTGCTGATTATACCCACTTATACCCACATTAGGAAAGTGGTGCGTTTTCGTACTTTGTCATTTCTTACACAGCCAAGTTAATCTCATGCAGCCGTTCTCATAGATACCCACACGTGTGGACAAAGTGCCGATTGTCATTTATTTTGATGATAAATAAGTCAGTGTCGATTCCTGCTGTAGAGATAAGTTTACTGCTCCTCTAAAATTGAACCAATATCATGTTTAATTTTACTCGATTCCGTGCGTATTTAGGACAATAGTTTTAGCCTTCCGCACTTTTTCTTAAGATCAAAAACAAATGTTTGATGACCATTCATCTTAACATATTTTTTTTTTTTTTTGCTTTTTATTTCTTTTTTACTGCTTCACATTGTTTTTCATGATGACATTTCAATTTCTAAAATATGTTATCTGTTTCTATATTACTATTTTCAATATTACTACATGTATCATTTTTAATTTTTGAAATTTATTTTCAAGCTGATTTATTTTAGGTGCGGTTTACATTCATTCTTTGTAAATCCACTGACAAACTTTTATTTTTAATTTCGCCATATTCCACCATTCCTACAAGGTATGTTTGTCCAATATTTCCAAGAGACATTAAGTAAATTAATGTTACTTATCTTGTGCAAAAGTCTAGCATTGAATTTTCCAGAGCCCATGACCTCTTTGGAGGTTTCCAGTATTCAGGTTTGAACAAATATGATCGTGATCGGACAAAAAATAAATGTTCTTATATTTGTATCATTTTATTCCTTATCAATAGTTTTTTAAGTAATCTTTACACGATTTAACACCGGCACTCATAAAAGTAAATTGATTTTCATAGTGCATGCGTCTGTGCCAGGTATCTTTCAATATCAAATTTAAGATTTATATTTCTTAAATGAAAATAACCTTTGTCCCGCCTATCTTTATCAGAGGAATTATTCCCGCCTATTGTTGTTCTAATAGTGCAGTTAAAAACGCCAGCTATAATATGTGTAATATTGAAAGGTTGCAGCTGATTTTTTAATCTACTTAAATACTTTATTGCGAAAATTGCCCGTGTTCAGCGCATAAACATTTGTCAATTGGTATATTTTGTTTGTTTTGTTTCTGCTGGGTTGAACTTGCATCGACACAATAATATGTCATATGGCGACTTTCCGGCTTTCATGGTGGAGGAAGACACACGATGCATCTCGTGCATTATTTCATCACCTGGGTAGAACATCCGACTTTCCGTAAGCCAGCTGGATGGCTTCCTCACATGAATAATTGAACACCGTGAGTGGGGCTCGAACCCATATCGATGAGGTATCATTTGTCGTTTACGGTCAGATGAGCAGATATTAAACGCCCCTCGGTATCATGAGATATAACTTTGAGTTTTACCAATAGTTTAACTTTTTTAAGGATAATGACACTACGTGAGGCACTTGTACCGTTACACCTGTAAGACTGCCTTTCCAGCTGATTATCCCAATATCTTGGCTTCATTTTTGTGTTGACTATGTATTTTTTGAAGAAAACTTCTGTCTATTTTTTCTTGTTCCACAAGTTAAAAACTAGAGATCATTTTCTAGCATCTCACTACACATTTACATTTACAGAAGCAAGTGTTTATGCCATACCTAAAAATAAGTATGTCAGTACTAACATTATTCTAAGATAAATGAAACTGTGTATTTCAATACAAACAATATTTCGTATAAATAGAAATTATATGGCAAAATTATTTGAAGCGCAGTTCTCACAAGCAATAACGCATATAATTTATAACAATAACTGACAGATAATATTTTTATAGAAAATACAAACAATATATCATAAATTATTACATAACATAATAGTAATAGTTTTAAATATTACATCAAATTATCACACACACATTGGAACTTACGTTTCCTTGTAAGTTAAAGATACGTTCAACTACCTATATCATGGCTTCTTCATCGGAAATACCGTTGATGGGAAACGCTATTATGTTCATATCTAACCCCGTCGTATCCCCAGCGTAAGAGAGAGAGAGAGAGAGAGAGAGAGAGAGAGAGAGAGAGAGACTGGATTTTTCTTTAAGGCAATAGTTCTCTATGATCTAAATAGGAGCGTTTTTACATTGATCAAGTAAATGACCATTGGTTAATTTTGCATAAGCTTGACTACACGGCAGGACGTTCGAGAATGCGAACGGACACCTTGACCGTTTTGCCTTAGTACCACAGTTTTTGTTTGGTCACATTTTGAAAACATCGTAGATGGATAATTATTCAATCAATCACGTTTTCTTTTAGGAGAATTAATGAATCTAATATTTTGTTAACTATTTCAAAGGACAGACTTCATACTGACTTATTACAAATAATGCTTCCTTTGATCTGTAGTGTGTAGCCACCTATATTTAGGTAAGCTTACTTTACCTCAGTGTCGGCACTGTTAAAAAGATGGCGGGTTTTCAAGAAATGTTGTCGATGTGTGAGATTCGTCACTGGAAGTACAAGTCTGACATTTTGTTGCTGGGAATGATCGTCATGTGCTACTGTTAAATCTTTACCACTTTCCAGATTCATACCTACATTTCCTGTTAGCCATGAATTTTCAAGAGCATCTTTTAATACCGGCATCTTCTATATTTGCAGTCACTGCCACTTACTAAAAATACAGTGTTCAAAGTTTGTCCTTCTAAAGTTTCCATCATCTCGCATTTTGACAATTATTTTGCGAATGACATTCCTTCTGGCAATATCGACATATTGTATCAAAAGGACAATCTCTTTTTCAGATGATTTCCACTGTAACAGGCACTACACACGTTTCTGGATTTGCTGTAATGACCTAACCTCGGCGCAGGTTTATCTTTTCATTTTAAATAGATTGGTGTGTTGCCAAGCAATACTTGCTCACCGCTGTCTACAAACAATCTGACCGTAAACTGACCAAATTCAACTGAGTGTGTTAGTGACGGCACATAACTTTAAATATTTCAATATTTAGTTCAATTTTTATTGTTTGTACCTCAATGAATTTGCCAAACTACATCGTACCGTTCAAAAGAGTCGGACATTTCATACTGTGTATCCTTCACGGTGGTATTTGTAATTATTTTCTCCACGTCTGTTATGTGAACATAGCAGGATTTTATTCTCGGGACCTCCGAAATGACAGTGTTTTTCACCTTTCAATATTAAGGTTACGATGCATTCTGATTAAGCAATCTGGATGGCCTTTATATCGTTTTTCTGTATAAATGACAACACTTGGCAAACACACGACGTCGGAAAGACATGGTTTTATAGTTATTATTAGGTCGCGACGTATGTGACCATAATCCGACGTTGTTCCAACGGCTTCACAACTACAAAATTCCGACGTCACTATCTCGACGTTGTAAAAACGTTGAAACGACGTCATTATCTTCTAAAAATTAATTTAATTTGATGAATACTTTATTGCAAAGTAAATGTCTTTTATTTTTAGTGTTTAACATAATTTGTGAGGTTTAGTAAAGACAAACTGAAAATATTTCTGTCCCTTGATCAAGGTAATAACTTTCCGACAGGTGATAGAAATTGGCCAATGAAAATACGCTTGGCCCGCGTGTTAGATAGCGCTCTTTGCAATAAGGGCATGGTAGTAATCAGAGTTTTGGAAAGCTGTGGAAGTATTTAAAAGCGCACTGAGCAAATTATACGTCAAATCATGGCTTCTCAACCTGCAGGTATATTGTTAAGTTTTACAGCATTTCCTTTCCTCTTGACGCAAAGGTTATTTAGATATCAGGTCACAAAATAGCCTTACTTGTTCAGCTTACTGTAGAGGTACGGATCCGTACCCCTAGATAGACCCTGTGAAGAATTCAATGTCTACGAGTGCAACCGGGTTGAATTTATTGTATTTATTTTTAATAAGTCTCGGCTAATACTTAATCATATTTCTTTCCAATTCATCCATGCCTGTCGTCTCTCTACTTTTACTTTTGTTTTTGTAGTTACTTTTAGTTCCCGCTCCTTTGTCATATGATCAGTCATGTGGTCGTTTTATACCTGTTTTTACGTTCGTCGCTATAGTTGACAGTGAGAGATCGGATATGTTTCTTTAGATACTGCAGATATATTTGAGTCAGAGTTTTCTATCTCGTAGATTTCATCTTTTGTAGAGTAGTTACATGTAACATGTAATAACTGAAATGATTTGTTTATGGTCTCATATTTATAATTTCGTCTACGAAACACACTTCCATTGTTTTGAACATGGCGGTCGAATCATCTGTTCTTCTGTAATTGAACATAACCTTGCATGTATTTAATATTATATGTTTGTTCACAGTAACCGGAGCACAGGCAGAAATACGTGATGTGTGTATTTCCAGAAAGGGCTTGATCAAATCAGATCAGTAATGTTTATGTCCCTTGACGTGTATGTTATGCCCCCGAAGGGAGGCATATTAGTTTAAAACTGTCCGTCCTTTCGTTCGTTCGTTCGTTAATCACAACGTTAACATTTTGCATGAAGGCACTTTACTCGTGAACCACTACACCCAGGACCTTCAAACTTCACATGTTGATAGTATTTATTGAGTATATGACCCAAACTGACTTTGGGATTACCAGATCAAAGGCCAAGGTCACAGGGGCCAACGTTACCTTTTTGCATGAAGGCACTTTACTCACGAACCACTGCACCCAGGTCCCTTCAATCTTAACATGCTGATAGTACTCATTGAGTACACGAACTCTACTGACGTTGGGGTTACCATATCAAAGGTCAAGGTCACAGGAGCCAACGTTAAGTTTTTGCGTGAAGGCACTTTACTCACGAACCACTGCATTCAGGACCTTCAAACTTCACACGGTGATAGTACTCATTGAGTACACGACCCCTAATGATTTTGCGGTCACCAGGTCAAAGGTCAAGGCCACAGGGGCCAACGTTATCTTTTTCATGAAGGCACTCTACTGGCGAACCACTGCACCAAGGGCCTTCAAACTTCACATGCTGATAGTACTTATTGACTCCTGACTTTGGGTTCACCAGGCTAAAGGTCAAGGTCATAGGGGCCAATGTTAACTTTTTGCATGAAGGCACTTTACTCGTGAACCACTGCACCCAGGACCTTCAAACTTCACATGCTAATAATACTTATTGAGTACACGACCCCTATTGACATTGGGGTCACCAGGTCAACGGTCAAGGTAACAACGTCAAAGGTCAAGCCGCTGCGGGGGCATTTGTTACCATTAGTGACAGCTCTTGTTTAAAAATGTGTTGCTCAGCTTTTTTATCTACATGTACATTTTAAGTTTTCAGACCACTTTACTATGAATTCGATATGTTTTATTGTTTTATGAAATATATGTATTAAATGAATGAGTATAATTGAATGAATATGATAGAGGACAGAATTATTGATATATTTAATTAATTACCATATGTGTTCTAATAAGATATTTTTAATTGCATTAGTATATGTTTGATATGTTTATTTTCAGACCTGAATGTTTTCGGTATCTGTCAGCTTGGAGATTTGTATAGATGGAAGAATGATGCCGATCATACGTATTGTTATCAACTGGTAATAAAATATATAAAGATCGAACAAGTCTTCTTGGGTGTGTTTGTGACCTGTATGTCAGTTTACTAATTTAAATCTTTATAGATAGAAAAGTTTCTTACTGAAACAGTGTAAAAAGAGTACTAAAATTCAGTTATCAGTTTTATTCATAATACAGGATTTGCACTTATATATACATATCATTTTTACAATATTACAAAATAGATACTTATGTAATGTTAAAAAGCATAGTCATTTTCCGAGCTTTTTTTTATTTTGAGTTGTACCGTGCCCTTTAAAAGGTAACAATGTAAATTGGGCTGAATGAGTAAATAAAATAGCACATACATGTCTGTTTTGAAATATGAATATTATAATTTAACCAGGGAACCAGAGAATACTAGTCAAAGCTGTTGATGCTGTTTACAGAGTCGGTAAGGGGGCCTCCGCGGCCGAGTGGATAAGGTCGCTGACTTCCAGTCACTTGGCCCTCGCCGGTGTGGGTTCAAGATTCACTCGGGGCGTTGAATTCTTCATGTCACGAAGACATAAAGCTGGCTTGCGGAAGGTCAATGGTTTTATCCAGGTGCACGCTCGTGATGAAATAATGCAAGGAGGGGTACCTAGGTCTTCCTCCACCATCAAAGCTAGAAAGGCATCATAATAATAGCCTATAATTGTGTTGGTGCGACGTTAAAGCCCCAAAAATAAAAAAACAAAACAAATACGGAAGCGATAAAGTATAAAAATGTTGCGAACTTGATTGAAAACAATTTAATTACAAGTGATTATTCCATAGGACAATTCAAGACTAAATTAATTTATTTCGATACATTTCATTTATCATAGCTAGAGTAATACAACCACTATTACTTTTAAGATTGTTTGGAACATTCTGCTACGTTTTGATTTTTAAAATACCTCCGTACAAGTTTGAAATAAATCCTACACAATGCATTTTTTCTAAAATTGATAAACTATTAAGAAACAATTATATGACATAAGACAAAGTAATTGTAAGGCATTTGTAAATATATTGCATTCTAAAAAGACAATTAACGCTATTGGTAGGATAAGCCAAGTCGTTCCTAAAACTACATGTATATGACTGTTACCCGTTCAGATAGTCGGGATTTGTAGGTTCTCTTCAGGTCTGTATGTTAGTGACCTGAAAGGGGCACGCAAATAGAACAAATAAATAAATAACTTGAGACAAAGATTTTACATCCTCACGTATAGTCTCTCTACTGATGTGCGCATTTTAACAAAAGCATAATTTCAAAATACAACGAAATATGGAAAATGATGAATAGCAAAATGAAGAACATTGCTTTAGATAACTAAACATGTACATAGGTTACCTGAAAGGGGCACGCAAACAGCACAAATAAATAAATAACTTGAGACAAAGATTTTACGTCCTCACGTATAATCTCTCTACTGATGCGTGACAAACAGTTGGCGGTTAGGTAAATAACGGAGGCCCGTCACCTATATTTTATACATGTTAGTTATAGGACTCTATTGGATTTAGTGATGAAATGAAACTTATGGGGTGTATAGGAGATGAATATGAATATAATGATCATATTTTATATTATTCTATTCTATCACATACAATGTTTATATTTTATTTGACGTCTACCTTTCTAGTTTTACTTAGAATTTCAGTAGTTGATATAGCTGAAGCTGTATACATTTATGTCATTTGATTTTATTTGTACATTACAAAATTAAATTGTTAGCCGCAGCCCGTAGACATGTCGCAGATGGCATTGCACAATCCCCGCACGGGATCGTTAGGAGGCTGTGCACTGATCGTGCAGCGAACGCAGGATTTTCCGTGGACATGGTGCACAAAAGAGATTGTACGAAGATAGTAGACTCGTGGGATCTTCGCACGGCCCTCGCACAGATGAAGCAAGGTTGCCGCTCTCTGCCCATGCAGTACCCTTATTAACCGCTCTGATATTGAGCAATCATCGCGCGACGACCCTACAGCGGATGCACCATTGAGGTGCGACGGCTTTGATATGGGCAAAACATTTTTCAGATGGTCGTAAGATTTCCGTGAGAAGCTGGCAGAGACTCCACGGCAACTGCACTGAAATTGCACGATTTCAGTATAATCTCAGCGCAGTGTGCGTGCTGATTTCTCCCGGCTTTCCCCAAGAGCCTTTACGAAAAAAGGCACGATGCTCGTATATAATGTGAACACATACACCGTAGCTCGTATCCACCTATGATGCCCCAAAAACGCAACGGAAATCGTAGACTAATTTATCACAGGGCGCCCGGGTCAAATGTGAAATTGGCAAAAGTGATAGAATACCTGACACCATATGTGCCCGACTTGATAAGCAACCTTTTAAAGTATGTTCAAGAGTTGTAGCAGACGATGGAGTAATGTACGCTGTAGACCTACTCTGCGTGAACAGATGCTTGCGAGCCTTCTGACACCTGCTGCTTGACATGTTCTGTTGTTAAGAAGAACATTAAAGACTCTATCGTAGGCACTTGGTCTAAGAATGAATGACTCAATATTAAAAAAAAAAAGAACTGAGAATGATGATGTGAAATCAAAGAAACTGGTCAAAGTTTCCCTAGCATTTTTATTTTGCCTCGCACACAGAAAGCCCATGTTTTGTCAGAACCTGTGAATGCTAAGCATCACTCAAAGCTTGCATGAAAAACACAAATTATGACATATCAAAAAAGAAACTTAGGGAAATTGCATTTTTTCCGTAGATGCCACAAATGTCAAGTGGTGTCATCCTTGGTTACAAATACATGTTGCATTAATACATCCATACAATATGCTGTCACTTCATGTACATCAAAAGCCCTGCCAACATTAGAAGCCTGAAGTTTGTTTGTCTGTAGGTCCGTGTACAATACTGAGCTAAATCCAAGTTTCAAGTTTTTTGTTTTCAAGTTTTTATTTCAAGTCATGGCTCTTTAAGGGCATAAGACATTTACAATTACAAATAAGACAATACATTATAAGACAACAAAGTACAAACTGACATTGCAAGTATACTGCAATTAAAACACTGAGCATCTGCGAGGGTCCTGTCCCCACCGATACCCATGTGCCCCCTATGACTAAAGATAAATTCCTACGTACAACCATCCAGAGAGGCACACGAGCACCAGAGAAAACAGAACCCCAGCAGATACACATCACTCGACAGTAAAATATGGCAAATAATTAAAATTAATAAATGAGCCAAATTCTCGTATGATGGAGACTGAGACGTAAAAAAATGATTTTCTTGCAAAATATTGATAACTTTAACAAAGTATTTTTATCTTCACTGCTCATCAGTTGTGATAACTTTATGGCATTATGGTTTCTGAAATAATACATGCTTAAATACTTATTCCTATCAACGTTAAAATGAGGACATCCGAAATTGTGAAATGAAAGAGTCAGCATCTCTTTTCAGACGTCAGAAAACAACGACGTAGAGTCATATTTTGAAAACTAAAGCTCTCCTTGATATGGATCGATGTATTCATAGTTCATTGTCCCTATTCATCAATACCACAGGAATATTATAGTTTTTATTTGGTAGTAGGAATGTGTCGAAAATGCATTTAATGACAAGAAACTTGAATCACCGGTAATCACGAGTTTTACTGGTTTTGTTTTACAGGGCCGCTTAATTGGTAGTGACATGCCCTTACAGAATAGTCTGAACACTGTAGTTTAAGTATTCATATTCAATATGTCCTTATTTATCATATATTTTAATTTCAGCAAAAAATGTCCAAATATAGATATTACTGCACATTTCTTCATATTTTTGAGCACGCTCGTAGAACTGATAGATTCTGCTTCTAACTTAATGACTGTACACACATTACATGCTAATGACATGAAACTATGAAGTTCGATCCCTAGCCGTGTACACCAAATACGTATAAAGTGGTACTAGTAGCGTCCTCGCTTGGCGCTCAGCATTTAGAAGATAGTGCTAGGACAGATCAGCACGATGTCAGTATAATGTGACTGGGTTGGGTATCATGTCACGTATCTACGGCATGATATTCCAGTGAGGTAGCACTATATAGTTGGGAATTGTGCTCACTGCTACAAGTAGACAGCGACATTGATATGACTGAAAAATGGTTGACCAGAGGACACATATACGCGCTCGCAACCCAAGCACACACACGCTCGCACGCAACCCGAGCACACACACACGCGCACGCAACCTGAGCACACACAAACAAACGCGCAATGTGCTTTAACTTGACAAAAACGAACTATAGCACGAACATGCACATGTAAATCTGATTTGTCTGATTAAATGACTTTTTCCCATAGAAACATTGTCTGACGGGGATGTACGAAGTAGCAGCTACATGCTCTACCTTACTAACATAATTTTATATATTTGCTACGTTTCATCAATTCTGTAAGTTACAAACAAATTTTTGAGTCGCCAAAACTAATGACAAAGTGAAACTCATGTCATTTATTCTCTAATACACTATATTTATATAGTTTTCAATTGTTGTAAGGTACTACGTAGGACTGTTACCATTTTAAACATTCTTTATAGGTTAGCTACTATTCTTTAAGTAATTCTGGCAACATAAATGCATTCATTTTTTCTGCTTAATAGCAAATAAGTATCGAGGGGATACAACTTTTTTCACTTCATTTATTTTGTTGGAAGTATTGTATTTAAATAACACAACATGTTTAAATTTATTCAAACAGGTGGTTATAATTAACCAAATTTTATCAGTTTATCTAAGTATTATAGACAATATTAGGTATTTCTTAAAAGTATATACATATATGGTGACCATTTTAGATTTTCCGGCCATCTTGGATTTTTTGGAGTGTGTCTTAGGCTCATTTTTTGTTTTTGCCCTAAAGTAGTTATGTTCCAAGTTTTGTGCTTATTCCCATTTTCTGAAGTATTTTTTTCTTTTTACAATTTTACTGGACTATATAGTATATTCCTATAATCAATAAAACTACTTTCAGGACGCTAACAGAAGCCGTAATAGTATTCATAATATAACTTTTTATTTCATTACTACGGTTGTATGTTCAGGACAGGCATATATACTTTTTAGAATAAATTATCTCATGCACACGATATCTTATCTCGATCGCTCGACATCTTATCTCGATCGCTCGACATCTTTTCTCGTGCGCACGACATCTTATCTTGTGCGTACGACATCTTATCTCATGCGCTCGACATCTTATCTCAATCGATCGACATCATTTCTCGTACGCACGACATCTTATCTCGAGCGCTCGACATCTTTTCTCGTGCGCACAACGTCTTATCTCGAGCGCTCGACATCTTTTTCTGACTTGTTTTGTTTTGTCATATTGTGTGCGATGCTCGTGCCGAACAGCCTTTCTTTGAAATGGAAATGGGTGATATTAAATGTCAGTGCTACAACTTTGGTCTGAAGCAAAATGAGATTTTATCAGTGTTGTCATGTCAGTTTGATTACACGAGTTCCATTCACCACTTTAGAATAATTCTTAGCTGACTGAATCTTCGTCGTCGTAATCGAACAGATATCATCAGTGTTGCAAATTTCATTCCTGACAACTTCAAATTTTCTGGACAGCAGCATGGATACCGCTTAATGCATTTAAAATGCTCATTGTCCGGGCTCTCTGTCGGAATGCATAACGTTAGAAATCTTCTTAAGATACTAGACCCCGAAGGAGTAGATTTACGTCGACGAAAACGACTTGTCCGGCGAAGATACTATTCTAAAGGAACTAACTTTATGTGGCATATTGATTCGTACGATAAGCTAAGACCATACGAAATAGCTATGAACGGATGTTTTGACGGATTCAAGATATATATTGTGGTTAGAGGTCAACTATACAGCAAGTGATCCAAGAGAAGTGGCCGCTTACTTTGTGTCTGCTGTTGCAACGCTAGGATGATGCCCAGAATACATGCGAGGAGATAGAGGAACTGAAAATGTTGTTGTGGCTCAGCTGCAGACTTTCTTCCTTGAAACATTTAACCCAGCAAACACAACTGAACACTTTAGGTATGGTCGAAGCACAGCAAATCAGAGAATCGAAAACTGGTGGTGTTTCCTGAGGAGACTGTGCACAGAATTTTGGATATCATTTTTTCAAGTGCTCAGACGAGATGGATTATTCAACGGAAATCTACTAGAGCTGGAAATAATGCGGTTTGTCTTTATGGAAATCATCCAAGTAAGAACATTAAGTTTTATGAAATCTCATAACAACACATATTTTCAGTAAAACACAAATATGCTGATTGTATGTTTATAGTTTTCAGTTAAATATGATAAAATGCTCTTCTTTCACAACGTATCAAAATTAGAATTGTAATATGAAATATCAGCAGTTAAGGCAACTTTTGTAAAATAAATCTTCCAGTAAGATTGAGTTTTACGTTTATGTTCCCTTTTTTGATTAAACTGTCAATTAGATGTGGTTTTCTTGACAAAGCATTGGTTGAATTAACAATAGCTATCACTAAAGGTGATGAATGTACCCCCTGCACGCACTGATACAGTACTTTGCAATATGACGCACACAAGATTGTATAATTATGTGGACTGTATGTACAAAGACTATGCATATAGTATAGAAACAAACAACCAAGTCCCATAACTCTGCAGAATATTTATTTAAAAGAACGTAACATGCACCAAGCACAACTAGGGTTTACACTGCTCACTTGTGTGAAGTTTCATTAAATTGTGTACAAGGATTCGGAAGATTAGGCGCGCATAAGACTGCATATGCAGACTCTATGTATATAGTTTAGTAACAAAAATCAAAGTCCCATAACTCTGCACAAAAAATCTGAAAGAATCCAACATGCACCATGAACAACTACTTTTGTTACTGATCACTTGTATGAAGTTTCATTAAATTGTGTCAATGGGATGAGGAGAGTTGGTGCACACAAGATTGTGTCTACGGACGGACGGATAGACATATAGACAGACGGACAACCTGAAACCAATATACCCCCCTTTCAACTTCTTTGTTCGCGGGTACAATTATTAGTAAGTAGAACGATATTTATGTTGTATTTTTTTCCCAACAGCACATACATGTATTGTACCTCCCGAAAATCAAAATTTCAGTTTATCCATTGCAATATAAAAATTATATTGAAGAAATAATGTATAGGAAAATCGTGATTTAAAGTAATTAATTCACGAAAAGAGGTTATTCGTCCGCGGAATAATTTCACGAGGGCGTAGCCTGAGTGAATTATTCTAGTGACGGATAACCGATTTTGAGTGTTTATGTTTAAGTAAAACACGATTTTGCTATACATTATTTCTACTCTAATATGCCATGAATCTAAAACAGTTGATAAAATTTAGTAGAGCTCTTTCTTGATCGCACCAAAAACATTGACGTCCTTGCACGTTAATGTGTCGTTACTTTAGCGTAAGCGTGTTTTATCAGAAACAAGCACATTAGGTCAGAGACTACCAAGTCAAAAAAGTACAGGGAACTTACTGGGATTGAGGTAAGTGCATATCTGGGAATAAGGTAATGTTTGTCCGTTTTGATTGGTCAGTCATGTAAACAAACACAAGAAGTGATTTTTTTTTTCAAAATGAAATGTTTTTACTGCATTTACACTATTTCATTATACATTTTGACAAAATTTGCTACATTTTACGTGTATTGAAAAAAAAGTTTTATCAAACGAATTTATCCCGCCATGCCAACGATGTAAACAATGGGTCTTCTCATTTACACGAAACTAAGATAGTTCTTGAAAAAAAAGTGATTGGATATACATGTTTCGATTTATGGAAGGCCGTACACGCCATGATGTTATGATGGAAGTCTATGGGAAAACAATTGGTGTTCTATAACCTATAATAATGTACATTCTTGCACACCGGACTGGTGATTTTACCCATGCCGGCAAAACCCATCTGGCACCCCCATGCCAGATGACCCTCGTGCTGCTAATGACAACTAGCGATTCATGCATTGATTATGTATTGTTTATGTAAAATACGAAAAAAAT
Source organism: Mercenaria mercenaria (assembly GCF_021730395.1). Lineage (NCBI taxonomy): Eukaryota > Metazoa > Mollusca > Bivalvia > Venerida > Veneridae > Mercenaria > Mercenaria mercenaria. The sequence continues at coordinate 85,287,860 of NC_069368.1, forward strand.
CAGGTACCTTGATAGGTTCTCTCCATTCCTTATAGTATATTTCTCGATTCAAAATACGTTATTTAACGGCAGGAACATACCGTTACACTACAAACGATAAAATTTAAGTGGAATTTTGTAATTGTGCGTCACTGAAACGATATGACGTCACTTCTGCTTAGGGACGTTAATTTCCCGCGCTTTGTGTACATACTCTACTATAAAAAAGAGTGCTACAACGAAAGTATTTCTATTTGTTTTATTTATTCTATTATTTGTAAAATACGGTATGCAAGAAAAATAATCTGTCAGAATTAAAAGCTTATATGTATGCGATATGCAAGAAAATAAATCTGTCATGTGTTTACAAATCGGATAGAAATATCCGTCCATCGGCCACCTGCGCAAGTCTCATTACCGCCCAATGCGTAGGTGCCCTCGGGACGGATACTTCTATCCGATTCGTTAACACATGACAGATATTATTAATATAATGCTTCTGGCGTTTAAAGAATGAACAGTTTATAACTAAAGGCCGTATGTATCTTCAGAAAGATAATTAATTGTTAGCCATTTGAGGACGAAGAGAGGTCCTCGTATTATATTCGGATATCTGTACATATAGCGTATTAAGGATGTAACTCTTCTCTTTGGTTTATAAAACAAGTTATATCCATCCGATCGCTACACTAGCTGCCAACACTTTCGCTCAGCTGATTTCTCCAACAGTAGAGAGCTTTGGTAATCAACCTCTCGTCTGCGTCAGTGCCAGCGTCACAAAATTTTGTATCATTTTGCTCAAAAACTACCAAGCTAAATGCTTTCAAACCTCGCACATTGTACGTATTTGACATCATTATATGACCTAATAGGCCAATTAACGTAACTGTACCTTTAAGTGTTTTTAAAGTATGCCCAATTTTAATTTCAGATTAAAGTTTTGCGCGTAAGAAGGTTTCTCAGAAACTACCAAGATAAATGCTTTCAAACTTAACACATCGTTTTGGCATGAAACGCTGACATAATAGGACTAGTTTCATAACCCTATCTTCTATTTTGTCAAAAGTATGCACTTTTCAAGTAAGAAAAGAGTACGTAGGATTCGGGCCGATTTTGGCCCCCACCAAAATGATAATAAAGTATATGCCAAAAATAAACATTAAAATCTGCAAGGACAATTGTTTATGGAAAATTTAATATTTGTATTATGTGCTGTTGTGAAAGGAAGCATTAGCGTATCTTGGGTGTATACTTAAATAAATTGGAGAAACAAAATAATAAATGATTACTGTTACAAATGTTTAATTAAAATATTAATGTAAACCCATCAGGCTATTCAAACATGTATAACCCGATAATAGATTTGTCATAGAAACGGTTCTATCTAAGGGAAATAACTCTTTGGAATCCTGAAACTAAAAATTTCTTAAAAAAACAATATTTTATTGTTTTATTTTTGTTAACGTTTCAAAGTATGTTTAAAATCATGTACAGAGGAAGAATTCTTGGTCTGGTATATTTGTGAATAAAAAAGGTGTATTTTTACTGTTGGTTGCCATGGCAACATGGCTAAAATTTAGCATTTTTTAACTTTTTTTGCATGTTATGGCTTCAATATTTTGATTTTTGGACATTTATGGGCTGATCACTGTTACAATTGACAATTCACAATGATCCTGTAAAGAAAGCAGAAAATAGCCTTTCAGTTGCCATAGTAACAGGTCATTTGGTAATCTGTTAAATAATGTTTCCGTAGGATAAGTAAGTTTTCATCATTTGTTGTCACAACTTAATTATAAAGATAAAACCGTTAGCAGTGATAAAATGGATTGAAATTCACTCATTTTGTTTTGCATGCGAAAAAGGTATAAAAATATTTCATTGCCATGGCAACAGAAGTGAAAATGTAGGTTTCAAAGGTTAAGGTACTATTACTGGGGAAAAATAAGTAGAAACTGCACAATTTCGAAGAGAGCCAATTTAAGAGCTGGGGCCGTATTCATAAAGCATCCTAAGTATAGGTTTTGACTTAAGTTGAAGATTTTACTTAAGTATTTGGCGATTTCAGCTTAAGTCTTAGTCAAAAAAAACTATTCATAAAACATCTTAAACTTAAGATACGTAAGAAATGACTTAAGTAGGGTGAATTTTTTGCTTAAATGTAAGTCACCTACCACCCTGTCTTATCTTTTAAGAAATTTCTTAAATCCAGAAAATAAGATGGCGTCTTAAAATCTTATATCAGTTTTCGGTTCTTCATCAGTATATTTTAAGACAAAACTATCTCGTTTTTTTGTTAAATATAGTTGTACATAACCAACAGTAAGTATTTCGTCTAAATTATTGATTATTTCCCATTTCACCCAAGGTCAATGACGTTCACTCAGCTTGCAACAACACAAGCTTAAACTCGTGGTTTATTACTACCAGACGGCCCTAGACTAGTGGCTACATCAATGTGGACAGAGAGAGGAGAAGATACATTTTGTGCAACTAAAATGGAAGACTGAGGATCACAGAATATGCAGTAGATCTAATTGAAAAGGTGGATAGAATCGTCTGTTTTCGCGAGTGAAAAGGTAAATATGGCAGACACTGAGACAGGCACTGAGGCAGTATAGAATTATCATTTTGAATATGTTTGAACTGTCTTGGAACTGTTTTGTGGAAATTGTTATGGTATTATGCCATGCAGATGCCCTTATGGGCCTTGTATTAAAAATAAACTGAAACTGAAAGTAAAAATACTTTGCTGGAATATGAAGTTATCGATTAAAATTAAAATGATGGTGTTTGTTTTTAAAACGATTGTTTCAGTCAACGTGCAGAAGCGAGAAACTCTTTAGTTTTACTACTAGTTTTAGTCAAAATACATGAAGTGGCTAGTGGTCCGGTATCTTCACCTCTAGACCCAGACTGGCCGGAGTCTAGATCTATGTCCTGTATCATGTAATCAATACATCTACTGCTTACTGCCCAACAATTGATTTTGCAAGGCCGTCGCGGGTGGTCCAGCCAGCCTGGCCCTGGCCAGACCACTTTTTTGGCCGAGTAAGACATCAGCCGTACCAGTTTTTTTGCATAAAATTTCAGCTTTTGCTTAAGATTAAAAGTGCCGAAATATTGCCTTGCTAATTATCGGCCTTCGGCACACGCGGGACACCTTCGACGTCTCATGGTTGGACAAGTTTTTCGAAGCCGGTGACGGCCCTATTCTGATTATAACTGTATATTCTAGCGTAAGATTGCTGTAGACACCGTCATGTCTAAGTTCCCGTAAGGGGTTTGACGTCAACGGTAGATAGACAAGCATACTGTTGCTGAGTGGCTGCAGATTATTCACTGGATACTATTCTCCTCTGTTTATTAAAAGATAATAATTGAATAAATTTAAATCAATACTTTTTTGAAAAAAATGTTTAAACCCTTACCCTGCTAAATTTCTATAATGAACTTGCCCATCTTTCAATTTGGACAGTTAACCATTAACTGTTAAAAGAGGGGACTGACTGAATGGCATACAGTGCAGATCATGATCACACTTCGGGTATGTGCAGGCTGATCATGATCTGCACTGGTCGCAAAGGCAGAGTTAATAGTGTCCAGCATGATAAGGATAAAATGCAAATTACAACCCCTGAAACCATTGCCCAAATCAATTAATCAAGTCAGAAAGGATATGGTTTAGATCTAATCTGTTTTACAGTTTTATGTTCGACCCAAAATTTCCTAAACAATGCCGGTCGATTAAACTCCTGGATTTTCAACTGATATCTCCTGGAAAATTGTCCTGGGAACTTGACATGTATGAATGATGTCAATGTAAAAAAACAACGTAGACTTGACTGCACATTTCACGGAAATTTAATGACGTTGAGGGAGAAGATATTCATTTACTTGGTTTTTACATGTTTTATGCTAGCGTTAGCGTATACATGTTCTTTTCGTGTTATAACATCTTCAGAATCCTTTGGGAATTGCTGGTACACTAGCCCAGACTGGGCTCCGGTACCAACCAATTCTTCAAGATTCTGCAGATGCTATAGCAGAAACAGAACATACAATGTCTACATGTAGTACATTATGCACTGTGTAACAAGAATATAAGGCATAAATATTCAATTGGTAAAGTTTTAATACTGTGTCATACAGTTGCCGTTATAACAATTTTTGTAAATATTTTATTATGATTAGCTCTGACTCCGGTTCATCAATGTTCACGACGGACATAATTTGAAAATGACATTTTAACGGCCAATTTCCATAACTATTTCTGGTAGTCAATGTTCTTTATTTACTCAAGCAGTTACTTGAACCAAATTCAAGAAATCATGAGCATATAATCTATGTCTTTAATACGAAAGAAAACATAAAATTTATTGTTTTAATTTATGAGTGCTGAAGAAAACACAAGAATCTGATTAAGGCGTACAAATTGCTTTGATTTTGTATCAAATATGTGATTGCATTTTTCCACTGCCAAAAGTATTTCTAAGGAAGTGGTATTCCAGCACAACCAGTGCCTGACCGCTTAACTGGTCAAAATAATTCGATGTTCAGATTGTTTTATATTTTAATCTGTTATACATGTATCTGTACACAACCGAAATACAGAATATATAAAATCAAGAGAAACATATGTTTATATATTAACATCCATTTTTGTCTGCTTACAGATGAGAAGTATTGGATAGCAGTCAGTTGTTGCAGTAACAGTTACAGTGTACTCTTGTTCATTGATGCGGTTATTGATGACGATGATGACATGATGCCTTCATCACTCATCTTGATTAGTATGCGGTTAAAGGTAATCGTAATAAAATAATGTGTCTCATAGTATTCGTAAACTCACTTATAAACTCTCAAGTTGTGCATGGTACCTGAAAGGTCATTATTTTCAAACTTTCCATCAAGTATGTGATGTCATTTTAATGTATATTGTCACGTTTAAAACATCTTAAACAAAATTTCCAGTTTTATGCAGGCTTAACACAAACTATAACTAAAGGATTTGATTCAAACTTAAAATAATTGTTCCACATCATCACTCATATCTTTCAACACAAGCTTCATAACTCTGAAAAAAATATTTCATGAATTATGTCCCCTTTTTACTCAGAATATCAGGTTAAAGTTTTGGGGTGTTCTTACTTTATCTCTGGATGGCAAAAATAAACTTTAAATCTTATCTTCATATATATACTTTTCTCGTTAAATGGAGATTAGAATTAAAGGACTTCGGACACTTTCTATAGATATGAATTTGCCTAATCCAAGAGTGAAAAATAAACCACTAAGAAATAAGTATTTAATTATATATGCCATCAAAATACATATTTGGGATTATTTCTTAAAGTCAAATTTTCAATATTTGTGTTATAAAATGGTGATTTTTGTTCTAAATAGAATTACGTACCCTGTTATATAGATATAAACAGTGTTTTGCTTTATACAACATTGTTCCCACCCGTGCATCAAAACCATATTTGACCAGCATATGTAGATCTTAATTAATTACATGTTAACGCCAAATGAGCCGCGCTATGAGAAAACCAACATGGTGGCTTAGCGACCGGCATGCATCGGTGCAGTCTGATCAGGATCAAAGCTGTTTGGTTTCAAAGCCTGTTGGAATTATACCAAACGTTCGCGAACAGCATGGATTCTGACTAGTATGTGCAAATGCGCAGGCTGGTCTGGATCCATGCTGGTCGCAATTGCACTATGTTGGTTTTCTCATAGCGCGGCTCAAATCTTATCTGTGCCACTGGTACTTATCCCAAGCAAAAACGAACCCTTCGGCCTTGATAAGATGACTGCCTTTTTCTTAGTATTAATGTTATACAGCACACAAATAATCTGCCATCACTGTATAGACATGTACATGTACTTAAATAACTACCTGAACCACTGTTATAAAACTGACCGGTCACTTTTACATGTATACTATTCACACATGTAATGTATCAATAACTTTACATTAGAACAGTGTAAAGATAAATCAAGTACAGGTTTTTTGCAAAGATATCTTTCTATTTTTTATTTATTTATAAGATTTTAATATTAAAATGTTATTTTTTCTTAAATAAACAAATTTTATCACTTTATTCGACTGGAATTCATATATCTATTTAACTTCTGTAAAGTGATGACATTACATTTTTACGGAAATTAAGCACTTATTTTTTTCAAGAAAATATACCCTGGCCTAGATAAAATAAGAATAAACATCTTGATAGGAACAGATAGAAAACAGTTTCTGCTGTAATAAGTTAAGTAACACATTGGTTTATCATCGACTCAAACAATTTGGGTATTGTTTAACTACTTAATGAGAATTGTGCCTTCAAAATGTAGGCTAGAAGCATATGATAGTGTCCGAAGTCCTTCATTTGATTTTCAGTAGTGTATCTGTAATAACATAATGACATGCAATCATGAATGAAGCCTTTTTACCTGTGTTATTTTGCATTTTCTATTGTAAACAATGCTTTTTCCATATTTCAGGTTATAAAATGGTTAAAGGCATGCCATCACCAATATGATAAGAAGCAATCAGTCTTAATATCTTGCAGCTGAAGAAAAGTAATTGTACCAACAATGTTATACTGAATCATGAAAATGTGTACAGACATTCATTGTTATTATTCTATGGTGTATAGCGTTTTTATCACATGTTGTTAAAATCAGTAAATACACACATTGTTTTTCCTGATGTATCGGATGAAATGTATATACAACATTATCCTGTCACAGTGTGGTAATGTGGAGAAATTTACACATGTTGTGAGATATAGACATGTTATCTAATACATATATTTTGAAAAGTGTTCCAAACATTCTTATGTTGTGAAGTTACAACATTGTTATCCTGTGGTTTGATAGTTATACAAAGGATCTTATTCATGAAAATGTAAAGAACAATATCAATATTTAACGTAATAAACAGCACTGCAATTTGGAAATTTGGAACAATTGTACATAAATTTTGGAATATGTACAGACATGTTACATGTACCTTGGTATATTTTTTTTTGTTGCTTTTCTATGGTGTGAAATGTTATGCAGTAATTGTTATTATATTATGCTTGGAAAGTTTGTACATGTATTGTTCTCCAGGTTATAACACCTTGTACATAAATTGTTACATTGTGGTATGAAAAAGTTAACAACAGACAGTGTTGATGTTATTCTGTGGTATATAGACATTGTTATGTTGTGATGTATAAAAGAGAACAAATATAGTTACTCTGTGTTAAAAGTAAACAGACATTTTTGTTAATCTGTATTCTGAATATTTTTTTATCTTGTGGTATGAAAAAAAGGGTACCTGTTTATCCATCATTCTAACATGAACGTATTTCTCATGTAAAAAAAAAACAAACAAAAAGATATTTAAGCAGGTTAGTGGTAGACCTTTGATGTTTGTTTGTTTTGGGTTTAACAACTTTTTTTTTCAACAGTATTTCAGTCATGTAACAGTGGGCAGTTAACCTAACCAGTGTTCCTGGATTCTGTACCAGTACTAACCTGTTCTCCTCAAGTAACTGCCAACTTCCCCACATGAATTATCAGAGGTGGAGGACGAATGATTTCAGACACAATGTCTGTTATTAAATCGTCACGGAGAACATACACCCCGCCCGGGGATCGAACTCTGTAGACCAACACTTACCCTACTGAGCTAAGCGGGTAGACCTTTGAGGGAGTTAAAATACAAGCTTTATTGTCTCTATGTTACCAAATCATATCAGACTGGAGTTTTAAATCAAATACAGGTATTTGTATATTATATACATGTACTCGTCACTCTGCTTGTTTATAATTTTACACATAGCAATGGAAGACATATACTGCTTGAACTGTCTGTTATTATACTTTCTGTTATACTGTAATTTTGCTTGACTATTTGAAGAATATGTAGAGCTATCCTACACATGTCGGTGTCGCATCTTGCTCAATTTTTCCGTACTAGTCCGTATTTTGACCAAAAACTTTTTACTTATATATTTGACACTTGCAACACTTTGGTACAATCACCTTTTCCAGTTTTAGACAAGGACATGACTAGTACATGACTTCATCAAAGATTTTGTCTGAATTACATTTTATTTTAACTTTAATTATACATAATGTCAAGGTCACCAAGGTGTTATACTTGGAATTACTTAAAACAACATCAAAAGCTTTGTTTGTAGACATATATTCGGCAATTTTAAAGATAATGACTTTATGTTAAAAATACTTCTTTATAATGATCAGCTGCGTGATTGTTTGAATACAATCCCCATAACTGTAAATGTATTTTTAACATAATTATGCCCCTTTCATTTTTCGCTTTCAGGATATAACTTTAGTACAATATTAGTTAATGACTTGAAACTGAAAATGTATCCTTATCATCATCAGCTGCTATAATGATAACTGAAATGAAAATAGAAATATTTTTTGAATCAAGCAAAGTCTTTATACTTTATGTGCATGTAGTTTCTTGGACTGTAACAAATGTGATGTTGTCTAAGGAACTAAACACAGACGCCATCAAAACCTGGGTATAGAATTATAACCTTTTGCACCTTTCCTTTTGTTGTTCATACGAAATGAGCATCCTAATTTTCATGGACAAGAATAAGGCAAATGTTAAAATATTGTTTTGAAACAGTGACCACCATTTTTAAATTTACCATCACATTTAGCAAGACTTGATAACTAGATTACAGTTGTTATGACCCTTTTGTATATAACATTTACTTAATATTTTGACCCCATATTTACATCAATTGTTCGAGTAGTCGGGCTCTATGGCCACAGACAGGTCTTGAACAGTTTGCAGCTAATTAAAAGAATCTCAGTTCACACTATGATCTTGGAGCAAACATGTATTCTATCAGAACTTTCATGAAAAATTCTCTTTTTTTTTAGTTAAGGTATTTTTTCATGAAGTTTGAGTCTTTGAAATATAACTTGTTTATTTGGGTTTTACGGTGCACCAACACAGTATAGGTTATATGGCGCCGAACAGGACTACACATTTTGGTTTCACATCTCATTTACCGTTACATCGAAATAATAAAAACATGAGGTATGGATTCTGGAATCAAAATTTGCATACCTGCTAGAATCACAGAGTTACAGCAAAACCATGTGACCCTATTAGCTGCCTCTTCCGATCATGCAAGGGTAAGGCAATAAGGCCATAATTGAAATTGTTTGTGTTTTCCCTTTTACCTACCAATCCTATATGCACAGGTTGGTTTAGTATGGGCTGTAAATAAATTATAAATTTTTCCAATCCTTGAACTATTGTCCTGAAGTGTAAATCAGTGTTATAACTGGTGTCTATTTCCACAATATTTCATATAACACGATGTTTACATTCATGATAATTTACGGTTTCTACTTGACTGCATACATCAAGTTGTAATAAAATAAAAGATTTGTCACAATAATTATCACACCTCCAACTATGATCAGCCTCCTATTAGTTTCCCTGATCAAAGGCCTATCATTCTCAAAGATTATCTTCCGTCAATGATTTAACTGTTCCGGTCAATAACCTTGACCAATACTGAACCTCAATAGGGTTCATCTGCTGGTCATGAACAACCTCCCAAACTTCCACTAACCAGGCCAAATCTACTCGATTACCATTCCAGAAATGGTTTACCTCTTCAACGACAATTTGACCTTGACCTACTGACCTAAATCTCAATATGGGTCATCTGCTAGTTTTGACCAAGCTCCCTATTAACTTTCATGAACCTAGGCAAAAGCATTCTATAGATATCATCTGGAACCATTGACCTCAAAATCAATATTGGTCATATGCTGGGCATGACCAAGCTCCCAATAAACTTTCGTGATCCTAGGCCCAACCCTTCAAGTTATCAACAAGAAACCGATTGGTATAATTTTATGGATGTACCAACATATCAACCAATATCTGCAAAACAATATACACCCCCTCCTTCGAAGTGGTGCATAAAACAATAAAAGTCCATAAAAACTCTGTATAGTCGAGCTTAAAAAAATGTGAAATAACTTCTTAAACAACAGTTAAATGAAAATGAGACAATAGATAAATTGTTCTCAATATTTATTGTTTGTTTAATAATCAACAAAAATATGCTTATCATTGAGCATACAAAATACAATGTTTAAACAAGTTGACAGAAAGCCTAAAGAGACAACTCTTAAAAACTGAAGCTACCTTTATGAAATTGTACAAATAAATGGGCCATGAGAATGACAAAAATCAAAATCGACAAAGTATTCATGAAGAAATATCTTTCAAATCTGAAAATTTGAAATAATTATCTTCACTATTACAAGAGTTGTGAAATATGATAGAATTTGATTTGCCCAAGATACTTGTTTTTAGTTTCTGCCTGAACATAAAGCAAGAGGACCATGATGGTCCTGAATCGCTCACCTGTCCCCATGAGACCCAGTCTTGGACTGAGTATTACGTTCGTTATTTAACTATTATAAGACATAGGACCAGTTTTGTCCTGATCTCATGTGACCCAGTTTGAACTTACCTAGATAACATCAAGATAAAAATTCTGACCAATTTTCATGAAGATCATTGAAAAAATATGGCCTTAAGAGAGGTCTCAAGTACTTTTTCTATTATTTTAACCAAATTGACCTAGTTTTTGAAAGCATCGTGACAGTTTTGAAGGTTGACCTAGATAGTCATCAAGGTGAACATTCTCCACCAATTTTCATGAAGATCTCATTAAAAAAATTATGCGTCTAGATAGGTCACAAAGTTTTTATATTATTTGGACCTAAAGACCTATATTTTGACCGCACATTGCCCAGTTTCGAACATTTTACCTAGATAACATCAAGTTAAAACATTCAGACCAATTTTCATGAAGAACCATTGAAAAATATGGCTCTATAGAGTCAAAATGTTTTTATCTATTTTTAGATCTACAGACCAATTTTTGCCGCAGTTGACTCAGTTTCGAACTTGATGTAGATAACATCAAGATGAACATTCCGAACCACTTTCATACAGATGCATGAAAAAATAAGGCCTCTAGAGCGGTCAAAATGTGTTTTTCATTATTTAACTACTGACCCTAGTTTTCGGACCATACGTGACCCAGTTTTTGAACCTGACCAAGAATATCATCAAGATGAACATTCTAGACCACTTTCCATAAAGATC